>NC_069368.1:69284469-69587500 GCF_021730395.1 Mercenaria mercenaria | reverse complement strand
AGCATTTCTAATATCCCCTTCACCTTTGGTGGGGGGATAAACAAAGGCTACTGTAAGAAGATAAAACTAATTAAAAGCATTGAATAAACTAGTATTGACCACTGACCAGTCTAAATATATTGTCCAAAACTGAGCCTGACCAGGACACATTGCCACAGACCAAAACTGAATCGACCAGTATTGACCACTATACTTTTTAATGAACAAAATTTTATATTATTCAAATTGTTTTTTTATTTTTATATTACTATCACAGCCTGTGCCAATCTGTGAATGTGCATTATGTACAAGTGTTGAATAAACCAGTATTGACCACCCAAGAGTGACCATAGTATTGAATCGACCAGTATTGACCGGTTTTAACCAGTATTGACCGCCGGCCGGTCAATACTCATATTGACCGGCTTTTTGCCAACATTGTGGATCACTCACCTGAGTAATATGAGCCACATGTTTCAAATGGCAAGCTGATGCTAAAATATTAAGAAGGTAGGTCAGTAGGTCACATTCATGGTAACTGAAAGTCAGTTTTAAGATTGGTGTGTAAAACTGTACATGTCATCCTAATTTCAAGGCTGTATCTTAAAATACAAGAAAGTAGGTCAAGGTCACAGTCAAGTGATCCCTAATCGCTTGGGGTCATGAGGTAATTATAATTAAACAGTCTAGGAAATATGATCTGAAAATTTTTGAAGTATTTTTTCCTGTATAACTCATAATTATAACAAATGAACTCCCAGGGCGGGGCCTCTTTTCAACCCAGGGGCATAATTTGAACAAACTTGCTAGAGATCCACATGGCAATGTTACATACCAAATATCAAAGGCCTAGGCCTTGAACTTTCAGACAAAAAAATCTTCTTTTTTTTCCCCTATATAAGCCTATGTTAAACTTGGTACCCCAGGGCAGGGCCTCTTTTCACCCCAGGGTCATAATTTGAACAATTTTGGTACAGAAACACTAGGAAAGGCAACATACCAAATATCAAAAGCCTAGGCCTTGCAGTTTCAGGCAGGAAGATTTTAGAGTTTTTTCCCTATATAAGTCTTTGTAAAACTTCAGACCCCCCGGGGCAGGGCCTCTTTTCACCCCAGGGGCGTAATTTGAACAATTTTGGCAGAGGACCATAAGGCAATGCTACAAACAAATTATCAAAGGCCTAGGTCTTGTGGTTTTAGACAAGAAGATTTTTTAAGTTTTTTCCTATATAAATCTATGTAAAAACTTGTGACCCCCAGGGCGGGGCCTCTTTTCACCCCAGGGGCATAATTTGAATAATATTCATGGAGGACCATAAGATGATCTCACATGCCAAATATCAAGGCTCTATGCCTTGCGGTTTTGGACAAGAAGATTTTTCAAGTTTTTCCTTTCGGTTGCCATGGCAACCAGAGTTCTGCATAGAATTAAATTCTTTGAATAATTTTGAAAGGGGACCAACCAAGGATCATCTCTGTGAAGTTTGGTGTAATTCAGCCCAGTGGTTTTCAAGAAGAAGATTTTTTTAGAAAATGTTGACAGATGACACACGACGGACATTGAGCAGTCACAAAAGCTCACCTTGAGCCTTTGGCTCAGGTGAGCTAAAAAGGTTACTGCCCTTTGGTTTTAAGCCAATCAAAATGATATATAGTGAAAATGCATCAAAATTAACCTTAAATTCTAAGTAAAAGACAGGACAAGAAGAGCATAAACTTAACAAGACTAGAGTTACATCATTGCTTATCCATATCATACGATTGTCATAAGATAGTATCCAGATGTCTTTCAGATACCACAGATTTATTTAAATTCATTAATGTCTCAGACATGCACACATTAATAACAAAAACTATAATAACATTGAAATACAAGTTTTTGAATTATTATTTTGAATACGATGGATATGGGTTGCTTGATAAACCATCAAGTTCGTAGCACATATATTATGCAACAAACGCTGTCTAACAACAAGATGCAGTGATTTTTTTACTTTTTTTGGCAACAGCCCATGCCTTTTCAATTGGGAATTTTTAGCGCGATAAACTTCAAAATTGGGAAAAATGAACAAACCTTAATAAAGAAATCATTTTGAAAAGTTTTATTTTAAGGTAAATTTATTTCATTCAAATATGCACTGAGGTTGAACAGACAGGACAGACAGGTTATTTTCTGATGTCACAGGATCTGATAGCTCAGATAGCTTAGGGTCACCATGAGCTTCTGTTGATTTCTGAGGGTCATTTTGTGGGGACTCAGATTTCTTGGACAGATCTCTTTGCTTTTCTGACGTTTGATTTGAATTTAATTTTTCTTTAACTTTACCAAAAGATGTTCGAATGACCGGAGTACCGATGACGTGTTTAAGTTTTATTTTCTTATTATAATATTTGGAATTATGCAACATTTTTCGCTAATTTAGCATGTTTATGTAAGTTTCTAACAATTTTTTTCCGACTCATTTTGACGCATGAAAAAGCGTTTAGCGACCGTGATGAAAGTCATACTAAATGCCATACTATGCCGTGACCCGTTTTATGTAAACAACGCGTTTTGAGTTGGCAACAAAATTCTGCGAATAAGCCATAATTGGAGTTGGAATTTTTATGATTATTTGCATCGTTTTAGTTCAACTTTCACAAGAAATCAATCTAATTGGGAAAAATCATCTTGTTTTGGGGAATTTTTAAGCATTTTTTGAGAATTTTGACCATTTTTGTCAGTTGGGAAGACGCCGAATTTCTGAGTCAAATCTGCGCAAAAAAAATCACTGCAGATGACACGACATAATCCTCTCCTTCTATTCGTTTCGCAATTACTGATTTTGGCAAAGTTTCCTTTTTCGGCTGAAATGCAGTAATCTATTCGAGACAATTATAAAATATAGTTTGGTATGTATTCACACAAAATTTTGTTTGCAGATAAGTATTGATATCTTAAGTAAATAACATGTAAAATTATATTAAATCATTACTTATTCATTAAGAAAGCGATTACAGACGGCTAGAAAATCCCCTGAGGGCTAGGTGTCCAGTTACCGTACGGCTAGACACTTCCTTGCCCAAATACCCAGCTATTTTTTCCCCCAAATCACAGGCCTGGGCCCCTTCCCCTCTTGTTAAAAAAACAAGAGCTGTCTCCATAGGATGACACATGCCCCGATGGCACTTTGAATGAATAATTATGGCCGATGTTAGAGTTTAGGACCTTTCACCTACGGACCTGGGTCTTGCGCGCGACACGTCGTCTTACTGTGGTACACATTCATGTCCAATCATTTTAAAATCCATGCATGAATGACAAAGATATGGACCGGACACGCCCATCAATGCACTATCATGAAATATGATCTTTAACGTCTAAGTGTGACCTTGACCTTTGAGCTACGGACCTGGGTCTTGCGTGCGACACGTCGTCTTACTGTGGTACACATTCATGCCAAGTTATTTTAAAATCCATCCATGAATGACAAAGATATGGACCGGACACAAATGCACTATCATGAAAAATGACCTTTAACGTCTAAGTGTGACCTTGACCTTTGAGCTACGGACCTGGGTCTTGCGCGCGACACGTCATCTTACTGTGGTACACATTCATGCCAAGTTATTTGAAAATCCATCCATCGATGACAAAGATATGGACCGGACACGAATGCACATCATGAAAAATGACCTTTAACGTCTAAGTGTGACCTTGACCTTTGAGCTACGGACCTGGGTCCTGCGCGCGACACGTCGTCTTACTGTGGTACACATTCATGCCAAGTTATTTGAAAATCCATCCATGGATGACAAAGATATGGACCGGACACGAAAATTGCGGACAGACTGACAGACGGTTCAAAAACTATATGCCTCCCTTCGGGGGCATAAAAACCGGTACAGAGATAAAGAGTAAGTGCATCAAAACTTTAACCAAAGTGCGGATGCAGAAGGACACCGGCGCCGGGTTAAGTAGGAAAGCTCTCCATACTTAGTATAGTTGAGCTAAAAAAAATGGCAGTGCCACTGCCAAAAATAATCTGTACGTCCGTAGTGCCTATCGACATTTCTGTTATTTTTACAGCATATGAAACAAGAGCCGTTCGTAGAACATGTATGGCCCAAGTCTATAATAGTTTTTGCTTCTACATCTGATCAATATTAAATTTTGTGTAAAAAACTACATTGCCACTGAATATCATGATATAGTCATCCGCGGTATTCTCGCGTCATTGGTAATTATGCATTATTTCTGTTTTGCACTGCAGCGCCATCTTGACATCAGGGGTGTAAAATTCCACTCGCCCGCTCACATTGGCGAGTTAAAGTCTGAGTAGGACCAGTGGACCTCGCTGTATACTCAACCAATCGGGCGAGTGGTTTTTTACGTCCTTACTTTACCAAAGTTCAGAAATTACATCTCCAAAACGTCAACAAACTTTGAGATGGTTCAGTTGCTACCTGGATTGACTGGAATTTACCCGCGAATCGTAAAGATATCAAAACATCATGCCGGTATTTTTCCATTCCACAAGCACGTGCGACCTATCCTAATATCTAATTTACATCGACACGTACACAAAAACCGTGCGTAGTGCATTCATTTTTTAATATTTTCGCTTCAATTTTTCAACACCCCTTGAAAAATAATACAATCTGAATTCTATAATGATTTTAATAAGATATTGACAGAAATGTAGGCAAAATTCTATTAAAACGGTCGAATTTTCATATAATCATTTGTAAAATTTCAAACAGCGCGATCTTAGTTACTTATTTCTTTCTAAAAGTAAATAAATGATGAATACTCTGGGCATAAAATTCAGACTTTTGACCAGAAAGTACAAAAACAAGAGGGCCAAGATGGCCCTAGGTCGCTCACCTAAGAAACACTCCATAACAGTGTAAAACATGTTTGACCTAGTGATTTCATGGAAACAAATATTCTGACCAATTTTCATTAAGATTCGACCAAAAAATTGGTCTCTTGCAATAAAAAAACCATTTTCTTAGATATGACCTAGTTTTTGACCCTAGATGACCCATGTTCAAACTCGACCTAGATTTTATCAAGGCAATCATTCTGACCAAAATTCATGAAGATCAACTGAAAAATACAGCCTCTATCACATACAGAAGTTTTTTCTTTGATTTGACCAAGTGACCTAGTTTTTGACCTCAGATGACCCATATTCAAATTCGACCTAGATTTCATTAAGGCAATCAACCTGACCAAATTTCATAAATATCAACTGAAAAAAACAGTCTCTATCGCATACACAAGATTTTTCTTTAATTTGACCTAGTGACCTAGCTTTTGACCTCAGATAATCCATATTCAAAACCGACCTAGTTTTCATCAAGGCAATCACTCTGACCAAATTTCATGAAGATCAATTGAAAAATACATCCTCTATTGCATACACAATGTTTTTCTTCGATTTGACCTAGTGACCTAGTTTTTGACCCCAGATGACCCATTTTCGAAATCAGCCTAGATTTTAACAAGGTAATCATTCTGGCTAAATTTCATGAAGATCAGTTGAAAAATACAGCCTCTATTGCATACACAAGGTTTTTCTTTGATTTGACCTAGTGACCTAGTTTTTGAACCCAGATGACCCATTTTCGAACTTGGTCTAAATTTCATCAAGGCAATCATTCTGACCAAAATTCATGAAGATCAATTGAAAAATACAGCCTCTATCGCATACACAAGGTTTTTACGTGATATGACCTAGTGACCTAGTTTTTGACCCCAGATGACCCATTTTCGAACTCGGCCTAAATTTCATCAAGGCAATCATTCTGACCAAAATTCATGAAGATCAATTGAAAAATACCGCCTCTATCGCATACACAAGGTTTTTCTTTGATTTGACCTAGTGACCTAGTTTTTGACCAGAGATGACCCATTTTCGAACTCGGCCTAGATTTCATCAAGGCAATCATTCTGACCAAAATTCATGAAGATCAATTGAAAAATACAGCCTCTATCGCATACACAAGGTTTTTCTTTGATTTGACCTAGTGACCTAGTTTTTGACCCGAGATGACCCATTTTCGAACTCAGCCTAGATTTCATCAAGGCAATCATTCTGACCAAAATTCATGAAGATCAATTGAAAAATACAGCCTCTATCGCATACACAAGGTTTTTCTTTGATTTGACCTAGTGACCTAGTTTTTGACCAGAGATGACCCATTTTCGAACTCGGCCTAGATTTCATCAAGGTTATCATTCTGACCAATATTCATGAAGAAGAATTGAAAAATACAGCCTCTATTGCATACACAAGGTTTTTCTTTGATTTGACCTAGTGACCTAGTTTTTGACCCGAGATGACCCATTTTCGAACTCGGCTTAGATTTCATCAAGGTTATCATTCTGACCAATATTCATGAAGATTAATTGAAAAATACCACCTCTATCGCATACACAAGGTTTTTCTTTGATTTGACCTAGTGACCTAGTTTTTGACCCGAGATGACCCATTTTCGAACTCGGCCTAGATTTCATCAAGGTTTTCATTCTGACCAATATTCATGAAGAAGAATTGAAAAATACAGCCTCTATTGCATACACAAGGTTTTTCTTTGATTTGACCTAGTGACCTAGTTTTTGACCCGAGATGACCCATTTTCGAACTCGGCTTAGATTTCATCAAGGTTATCATTCTGACCAACATTTATGAAGATTAATTGAAAAATACCACCTCTATCGCATACACAAGGTTTTTCTTTGATTTGACCTAGTGACCTAGTTTTTGACCCGACATGACCCATTTTCGAACTCGGCCTAGATTTCATCAAAGTTATCATTCTGACCAATATTCATGAAGATTAAATGAAAAATACAGCCTCTATCGCATACACAAGGTTTTTCTTTGATTTGACCTAGTGACCTAGTTTTTGACCCGAGATGACCCATTTTCGAACTCGGCCTAGATTTCATCAAGGTTATCATTCTGACCAATATTCATGAAGATTAATTGAAAAATACAGCCTCTATCGCATACACAAGCTAAATGTTGACAGACGACAGACGACAGACGACGGACGACGGACGCCGGACATCGAGCGATCAGAAAAACTCACCTGAGCATTGCTCAGGTGAGCTAAAAACAGAATAAAAAAATCTTGAATAATAAAAAAGCGGCAGCAATTACAATACATGGAGTAAAACGAATTTCTGTTAGTGCGGTAGAATAGGTTACGTGACCTCGTGAACGTAAATAGATATGCGATTTTAAAATAAAGCAGTGTGATGTCATTGCGGTTTTTAATAAGTTTTAAATGAATCTTTGTACATGTATAATTGTATTTTTTGATACAATTTAAAAGTTTTTCTGGTCAAACAATAATGTAAATTCCTTGAGGGCAAATAGGTCACAGAGGTAGGATATCCACTACTATCGTTTGAGACATTTACCTTTTATACGGGATATAGCACATTCGCTTTTGATAACAAATTAAAGAAGAAACTTTTTATTGATTTCTATTTCTCAGCAATTTTAAGAAGCGAGGCGGTACGATCAGACAGTGCACATGATGTGTCACATGGCGCGAAAACATGACGTAATGCCATGACAATCTCGAGCAAAAATACCGCTTTGATCTCCACTTCAGATGTCAAGATACCGACACACTTTTAGCTAAATTGATAATAAAAACAAGGTCAATTACTTAGTTTATCAACTGAATAATTACCGATAATCGTTAACGTTTTTTTTTCTCTCTTTCAACACGGGTGGATCGACGATGATTATTGTGTCCAATTTTTTTAGACACTTTTCAAAATAAATATTTTTCGGGAAATAATACTATTGTACATAATACTCCTTTCATAAAAGTGACAGTATTTAAAGTGTCAATTATTAGGACGAGTGGCTGTTCACTAAGGGCGAGTAGATATTACTGGCTACTAGTCCTGCAGGGCGAGTGGTGTGAAAAAAAATTTTACACCCCTGGACATTGTTTACAAACAACCTACTTTCATTTTCAGTTCAAATCTTAATCATTTCATCCAGAATGCTAGAATTTTAGTGAGTTAGCTTTCAAAATAGTTGAAGTACTTAAATTTCTATCCAATTAAACCAAAATCCTGTATTTTTCGCTTGTTAACATCTTTTTTTCGCCAATTTTTTATTTATGTCGTCTGTTATAAATGGCTGAGGCTATCCGTACGACGGTCTTGCCAATTATTTTCGTTATTCGCACGGCGGTCGTGCCGATTATTTTCGTTATTCTCACGACTATCTGCTGACATTACTGGAAAGTCATATCGATTATTTCTGTTACTGATACAACTAAAAATAATGTATACATATGTGAAATTTAATGAATCTTTTCTGAGGTTTTCCCTTTTTTCCTTGGAGATTTTTTTTCAACCTTTTAACGAAAACAAAACTACATTTTTTATGCTTAAACATGGTCAGTGATGTTAGAAATCCACATACTGACGCGCTAAAGACATAACCCCTTATTTGTATTCATTTTGACACAAAAATAATTTCCGAAAAGTCTCACTTAAAAAAATCCGATCTAGATCTACCTAACCTATTGTTTTTTTAGCATATTACCGGAAACAATTTTTAAGTCTTTTCAGATCTCCATAAAGTACAATTTCAGCATGCACCTACCCGCATTATGTTGAATCACTTACGAACGATTTATTGAATGAAAAACATAATATGACAAGCAAAATAAAGGCATGAAGGTATGCTAACTAACTATTATTAATTAATAATTATGCAAGAATATGACTGTGTTCATTGCATTCTTTTGATTAATTTGCAATGGATGATTTATTCAATTATATTTTACTAATAATGGTTGTTTTAATACCCAATCAAAGTTTATTGATTTGATATCTTAAACAATGAACATGATGCTATTATAGCTAGTATTTTTAACTGAGATATACCTTACGCCAAAATTAGAAATGCTACCATAACACCCATCGTGCGGATAAGAATACTAATCGGCACGACCGTCGTGCGGATAAGAAAAATAATCGACACGACGGTCATGCCGATAGACACTTCCGTTATAAATAGGCCCGATTCGGATAAACGACGATCCCGCAATGCCCCGATTCCCTTTATTCCCGCCTTGGTACCATAATTTCCGAAACGGACTGGATTTAATGGTCGCATACAAAGGTTCAATGGTCAGGGTTCTGAGAAGGGACAGCTCTTTCAGGTGTACACGCTGTCAAAATGAGTAAATTGTTAAGTACTGGGTGTGGAACATTTCGCATAATTTTACCAATATCGTTATAATTAAACTGTTATTTTTACAAACAGACACAGAATTACTTTGTGTATCGGAAATAAACAAATATCATGGTATGTATCCTAACAATAATTCTACAACTACAACAACAACATCTTTAACGTGAAAATACCAAGGACATACAAAATCAAAATGGTAGAAAGTGTATCCCTGTTTCTCGTATTCTCAGAGTTTCTCATATTCTCGTTTTTTGCCTTAAAGTTGTCAAATAATTTAATGTTTGTTATTTTCTACACAGGAATGGTACAAAACTGACACACTGAAAATTTCAAGTGATTTGAATGCAAATTGACAAAACTATCGGCATTTTACTGAATTTTCAAAAAAATCCTTATTTTTTTCTGGTCAGTGTCCGAGAAATCCATTGCCCGGAGCCCGCGGGCTACCAGAAATTTTCGTCGGGCTACCAAAAAAATCCCGACGTAAGCCCGCCGGGCAACCATAAATTTAAAGCTTTAGTAGCCCGGTCATTGTATATTTTACAAAATCAACATCTGGTTGTTTCCTCGATTATAGCTTGCAATAAACAACAACTGACCATAAATCCCAACTTATATCCAATTTTGATTGTTTTGTTCGCTAATTTATGAAATCCAAAAAAATACTGGAAAAACCAACTCGTTTCTATTTTTAGCGACATGACTGTCTGCACCTCGGCAAAAATTAAATACATGATTCTGCCAGAAAATTGTATGTTTGTACGTAAAAACATCTCAAAACACATAAATACATTACCATTTATTGAATAAAGCAACGAAAGCGTGTTGACAGATAGTTTTTACACCATTAAAATGATTTTAATCAAATGTCACATATTTTCGCAACCCGATTTTTCCCCTCCAATGCACACAGTCACTATACTGTTTGGAAAATGAAGTTGTTATTTGCATGGAAACTTACTGAGTGCAAACAAAAGTTTGAACAGGACAAAGTAGTAGTTACTTTTTGCAGGGTCTGTCTAGAACCAGCAACTTGGAAAAAATTCTCTAAATTTCACCTTGGATACTTAAGATTTTTAATGCATCTGAATGCTTACCATAAAACTTGAAAATAAAGTTTTAAAATAATATGATTAATTTTGACAATTCACCTTGTGAAAAAATTCCAAATTTGACCAGGGGCCCTTTTCCAAAAAAACCTAGCCTAATATGACAGGAATGTGTCTGCGGAACTGGAAACAAACACACAGGTTTATTTTGATGTTTTTAAATTTTTAACCAAACATTGTTTCAGACCCCTTTGATTCTCACATCTCAGTAAGTCGGTTTCGGGTAGAGCAATTTTATACTTTCGGGGTTTAAATTTTTAGGCAACTACAAAAAAATGCTGGGCTACCAGTAAAATTATAAATTTGTCGGACACTGCTGGTGGTGTTAGCAAATTTGCCATAAATTATTCATTATGCAATTAATTTTCATTTTTCTTGATGTGTTTACTACAGATTATACCTTTTTATTACACAGTGGTAATTTTAATGTTTTAAATTCTACAACTTCTTTGTGATGGAAAGTCAAATCTAAATCCACGGGAATACGAGAAACTCTTGGTCCATTTCTGCGGGTGAGGATGGTATCAAAATGGCTCAGAGCGAAACTAGTCTACATGTATATAGAAATAGAAGCAGATAGATTAGTTTCGCTCTGAGCCCTCGAAATACTGTAACAAAATAATTAAATGGGTTAATTTCTGTAACATTTTATGGCTCCATCTGAAAGACAAGTGAATTTTCTACAAAATAACACCCAAATGCTGTTTATGAAATGGTTAATCTGTTACTGGGAATAAAAACAACCCCTTAGGCCCCCGAGAATATGATATTATAATTATGTAGAGTAAGTAACCTTGGTAACCAAAGGAATATAATGGGTTGTAAATGGACACTTGTGCTGTTGTGCACTGACACTAAAATTTTGAAAAAGAGTACAGTAACCAAAGACATAGAGTAAGTAACCCTAGTAACCAAATGTATATAGTGAGTTACAAATGGACACAGTTGCACATTTTGGGCCATATATGGAATATGAGAAAACAGGATACATGTTGACAGGTGATTGTCGGGAGTATTTTAATTGTATTTAAATAGTGTCAAAACTTGTACGTTTGATAGATAATGAATTATTTATTAAACATAATAATTGTTATATATATTTATTTGCTTGCTTACTGATATTAAGTGTCACTAGTACCGCGAGAATATAGGGGAACAGGCTACATTTGAATGTAATTTGTAATTGGATCATTGATCAATTACATGTAATTGTAATTTAATTAATTACAGAGCAGTTTTAGGGTGTAATTGACAATTACATTTCAATTACTTTCCTCTGAATTCAGCAAGAATGAACTTACTGAAACTTATAAAATAAATGTTATAATTGTTTTGTTAGAACCAAGACACATTTTACTTTGAGCTTAAATTCAATTTTAAAATAACTGAAATCAGTTTACAGGTGAATTATCATGTATATGTAGTACAAAGTAAAGAACTTTGCTACAGTGTTCATATAAGAAGCACCACATTTGGTATTGTAATTGAATGTAATTAATTACAATTTAGAATGTAATTGTAATTTAATTAATTACATTGCTAAATTTCATGTAATGGTAATTGTAATTTAATTGGACATTTCTCAATGTATTTGTAATTTAATTAATTACATTTTAAAGTAATTGACCCCAGGTCTGGTATACCGTCCATCTGTAATGTCGCGGTACTTAACATTCGAGGTAACGACATGAAATAAGAAACAACACAACAGAGTATTTCTTTTCTTTACCGTAATATTTCATGTCATATGCATCAATAACTGTGTGAAAATAAATCAGATATCATCGAAGAAACATCAATGTGTTACTTAGAACAACAATAGTCAGCCATTGTCATCATGTGACGTCACATCACTAATTTTGCGGTATAGGTCAACAATTGTGTCAATCAAACTATCAAAGGTTAAAAAGCACTAAATATTACTCAAACATTGAAAAGCTATCAAAGTTAAACTAACAGGAACACTCAAAAGTAATTAAATGCCAACTTGAACCTTTTTTATCATCTGTTTACGATGGCACTATCGAAATTATTCTCTCGGCAGTGGACACACCAGATATTTTGCAAGTAAACCACAAGGTCGCGGGCGTGGTCATAATGTTTCGGAGCCTAAGAATTGTACTGTTACTGAATATTTTCTAACTGGTACTTATCTAACATGTTCCAATTCGCTGCTAAGTATCATGGGTGTATTTTGAGGGGATGGTCGCTAGGCCCCCATCCCCTCATCCCCTTAAAATCCCGTCGAGTTCAGAGGTTTTGATGTTTCACCTAATACTGATTTTTCATTCATTTTTTGGCCTTGTTGGGTATGTTATGTAAATTTGGTGTTCTCTAACCTATGGGCGGGACTTAATTTGCATAATTAATGAGGACAAATGCCGAACGGATGGTAGACAAACTTGTAAACATTGCAAATATTTGCTTAATTTATGGATATTTTTTTTTTTTTTTTTGCAATAGCTGTGCAAAAATACGCTTTTAATAAATATTAATAGATATTTAGCATGGTAACTGCAGGGAAGAACGTTTTTTCGCTAGCATACGTAAAATAGGTCACAAACTTTGACATGTATACTCAACATCACTAATCTTGCGTCATCACTAATTTCGCGGTATTTGAGTTGCGCCACCTACATGGTGTTTACCGGTGAAGTTCGTGACCTATTTAATCATGCTGGCGAAAAATGTTCCTACCTGCAGTTACATTGTTTAACATCTGTCAATATTTATTAAAATCGTATTTTTTCACATATCTATTGCAAAAATCCACGAATTAAGCAAATATTTACAATGTTTGTAAGTTCGTCTACCAGCTTATCGGAGTTTGTCCTCATTAATTATGCAAATTAAGTCCCGGCCTATAGGTTAGAGGACACCAAGTTTTACGTAACATCCCACAGCTACACAAAAATGAATGAAATATCAGTATCAGGTGAAACATCAAAACGTCTTAACTCGACGGATTTTAAGGGGGAGGAAGGGATGGGGGCCCCCTGACCATCTCCTCAAAATACACCCAATATACTGAGAAGTGAATTTGAACATGTTAGATAACTATCAAATAGAAAATATTAAGTAATGGTACGATTCTTAGGCTCCGCTACATTATGACCACACCCGCGACCTTGTGATTTACTTGCAAAATATCTGGTGTGTCCGCTGCCCAGAGAATATTTTCGATAGTGCCAATGTGAACAGATAATATAAAACGTTTAAATTGGCGTTTAATGACTTTTGAGTGTTCCTGTTAGTTTGACTTAGCTAGCTTTTCAATGTTTGGATTATATTTAGTGCTTTTTAACCTAGATGATAGTTTGATTGACACAATTGTTGACCTATACCGCAACATTAGTGATGTGACGTCACATGATAGCAATGGCTGACTATTGTTGTTCGAAGTACACATGGATGTTTCTTGAATGATATCTTATTTATTTTCACACAGTTATTCATGCATATGACATGAAATATCTATCTACATCTACATGATACTTCCAACAATCATTAACGATTATGACTGGAAGGCGCTTGTCTGGGCAGTGTTAAAAATGAGAAAACTCATTAGGTGCAAAGAATAAAAATTACTACAGGTGCTAAGTTAAAAAACATAGTGAAGGAAGTTACTGCAGATGTACAGTGGCCAGCCGCTCAGCAAATATGTTGAGGCTGGGGCTGGACTGTACATATTGGGGAAGGCCATTCCATAGTCTGATTGTACGGGGGAAGAAGGAATTCATGTGGTATTGAGTACGGGACTGTGGAATTAGGTAGTTCAGGTTTCTGGTCGGAGTTAGATGGTTGTGGTCGACGCATACATGATTTGTTCGGATTTTGTAAAAATAGATGAGAGAAGATTGTATGCGCCGTTGTTCTAAAGTTTGCCAGTTTAGGGTGTTAATCATCTGGGTTACACTGCTTGTATAGTTATAGTCGTTAAAGATAAACCGTGCAGCTGATCTTTGCACTTTTTCGACTTTGTATGAGAGGGACTTTTGCCAGGGGTGCCAGATGGATGAGCAATACTCGAGTTGTGGACGGACATAGGTGTTATAGGCTTTCTCTTTGACCTTTTTGTTTGTTGTCTGAACATTTCTTTTGATGAATTTAAGTGAGTTGTTTGCTTTAGAGGAAATAGTATTAATATGTTCAGACCAGTTTAAGTCTTTAGTTAGTGTAACACCTAAGTATTTAGCGGTATCGGTAGATTTCAGTTCCTTGTCATGCAGGGTGTAAGGAAACATGACAGGGTTTCGTTTGCGAGTAATTCTCAGCACCTCACACTTGTCTGGATTGAATTCCATTGACCAGTCCTGTTCCCACTTTTCAAGGGCGTACAAATCTTTTTGTAGTGTTTGGGCATCAGATGAGGACTTGACTGTAAGGTATACTATGGTATCATCTGCAAACAGTCTTGCCTTACTTCTAATAGAATCTGGTAGGTCATTAATGTAAGCCAGAAAGAGACAGTATTGTGGTAAAGACACAAAATACACTGTTGTGTTGTTTATTGTTTAATGTCGTTACGTCGAATGTCAAGTACCACGACATTAGAGATGAACGGTATAAACATCAGGCAGGTAGCGAAACTCAAATATACTCCATATACCTATTACCGGGATACACATATTACCGGGAAATTCCGAATGACGCAAATAGCACACACATGCGCAGTTAGTTCACGTAAACTTCCGTCGCGTTTGTTTACTTTTGCTACCGGCAACTGTCAACCAAGTTTTCAAGACGATTATGTCATTTTTACGGGTAAGTTATTTATTTGAATAGTCCAGTCATGTAAATAAATGTTTTTCTAACACATTCAGTATAAGTTTTATACACATTACTTTGATATTTAACACAGAAAACTGGTTTTTATGCAAGTGTTTCTGCAACCAGCAAGTGCGCGTGTAATGTTGATGACGTCATAGGGTATTCCCTGTCAAAATTTTTGATCTACTGAGCTAAACTTCCGACCAGTATAAAATGCTTAATTGGATTTTAATTGACACTTCCATTTTCTGTATTTTTCAGTTCCCAACCATAGGCAAGCCAAAGGATGTCAAAAGAAAACGTCAATATGACCCCCAACTACTCTCCTTAGCATTCAATGAGGTGAAAAAAGGGATGAAAATCCATAAAGCATCTGTAAAATATGGGATTCCTGACAGCACTCTTCGTGACAGGTTTAGTGGACCCATGCAGCCTGCCCCTGAACCAGAGAGATTCAACACCCGGCCAGGCCCACAGCCGGTTCTTTCTGATGTTGAAGAACAGCAGCTTGTGGACCATACTAAGTATATGTCATCAATAGGATATGGCTACTCTCGTGCTGAATTCATGACACTTGCAACAGACTATGCAAAAATTCTTCAAAAGAAAGGCCCATCTGATCCCGAGTTTTCTCAGTCATGGTATGATGGGTTCATTACCCGACATGCAGATCTGACCCTGGCAAAACCCCAGAAGCTGTCTTTAGTTCGTGCCCGGGCTACCTCAGAAGCTGTCCTGGATGCATATTTCAAGGAGCTTGACTCGGTTCTTAAAAAACATGGCCTGATGGACAAACCTGAAAATATATGGAATGTTGACGAATCTGGTCTTCTCATGGAGCATAGGCCTACTAACGTCCTTTGTGAAAAAGGTTCTGTACCGCAAGCTGTTACCAGTAGCAGGGGACAAACAGTTACCATAATTGCTGCTGGGAGTGCTGTTGGCAACAGGGTGCCCCCTTACTATATCTTCCCGGGCAAAAGATGGAAATCTGACTTCCTTGATGGTGCTTGCCCTGGATCTGCAGGAACAATGTCTGACTCTGGATGGTCAAATTCTTTGATCTTTCTGGACTATTTAAAAATGCACTTCAGCAAATATGTACCCGCCAGTAATGAACCAGTGTTACTCATGTTCGATGGACATAAATCCCATGTAAATATGACCTTGAAAGAATGGGGGGAATCAAGAAATTTAGTGTTCTTTGTTATTCCTCCACATACGTCGCACATTACTCAGCCCCTGGACGTGGGCTGTTTTGGGCCTATGAAAAGGGCATACCACAGCGAGTGCCAGGCATACATGAGGAGAACACCTGGTCTGCAGATCAATAAGCTGAATATCGCTGAACTATCTGGCAAGGCATATAACAAAGCTGTCACTCCGGCCAATCTTATTGCAGCCTTCAAAAAGTCAGGAATATATCCCATAAATAGGGACCAATTAACTCCATCACAAACTGCCCCTTCTGCAATATATCAGGAAGTGGTCAATGAAGTAGACACAACTGAAGAAAACACAACTGGTACTGAAAATGAAAAAGAACTAAGTTTCCTGGATAAAAGAAAAATAACAAAGGTACTGCAAGTCCAAAAGAAAAGGAAAGTTCCACCAGCCGTCCACGGTAACCTCATGTCACCAACCAAGTCTTCAAAACTGAAAAGGCCGTCTGAAAGCACTCTTCAAATTAAACCTGAAAATGAAAACAAATCCAGCTCAAAGAAATCTGTAAAGTCCTCTAAACATGTTGAAAAAAAATCACCACTGCCTGGAACATCTGGCCTGAACCTGAAAACAACAAGTGGCATACCAGTGGACACCGACTCAGACAGTGACAGTTATGTTGAGGATGATGAAACAGACAAATGTGTTGTATGCAAAAAGAGCTCACCAGATGCATTCACATGTGCTTACACTATAGAAATAATTAAGTGGGGCAGATGTGACTCTTGCTCAGGATGGGTACACCTAAAATATTGTACCCCAGTTAGAGTTTTGAGACGTGGTGACACATTCATTTGTCCATTATGTGACAGGGAACCTTAAATGCAAGAAAATAGCTTCAAATATTGGACAGAAGTGCAAAAGAAAACTATCTGTAATTATAAAAGTTGAAAAAATGAAATGTACTAATTTACCTTATTTTGACGTTAAAGGTCAGAAGTTTTGTACAGTAGTATTGAATTCTGCCCTGCACTAGATTTTTCTGTCTTCTGATTGGCTAATATTCAGTTTCACGGTAATAGGTATATTGACTAAACAAAAATGGCGGCCCACATGGACTTCTTGTAGACTCGGTAGTTGTCAAGTATTAGAATACATTTTGAAATGTTTGCACTTAATTTAAATAAAAGTGCTGCAATGTTATGATAAAACATTATTTTATGTTATTCATGACCTTGGTATATATTGCGAGCCTGATAACAAATAAGATTCCCGGTAATTGGTGTACCCAGTATACCACGAAATTTGTGATGACGCGAGATAGTGATGTCGAGTATAGGACCAGAGCCAGAGGACTTATAATTTGGTATCATTTAAATGGGGGGAAAATATTCGCCCAGCACATGTCAACGCAACGTCCATGAGCATTATTAGCAGTCAGCTGATATTGTTTCTGAATACTTACGAGTCATTTCGTAAGAAACTGACGTAGATCTAGTTTGTAAACTAAAACGTCACATCAACAAATTTTCATTAAAAGTAATTCAATGCGCATGCGTCACTTGATTAATTAAAACACAGAAAAGGATATAACTACAGAAAAGTGTATCTCTGTGCACTTACTTAGCAATATCCCCAGATTCATGACTGGTTTTATTTCCGAAAATATATTGTAACTTGAGCTGAATAAAAGGATTAATTAAATGTACATGATTATATCATCTACAGTATTAAAATCAGTCATCTTTGAAAGGGACTCTGAACCAGGCAGGAACAAAACGTTTTATAAAACATAAATCAGAAAGTTGTGGAGTATCACTGCTAAAGAGTGAATGTATCAAGACACAAAATACAAATTTTATTTAAAGTCACACATACTGATCCTGCAAAAAAGATTAACATCCTAAATAAGCAATTTGAATCAGTCTTCTCTCGTCCTCAACCCCTAAAAAAACAAAGACAAATATCAAACAGGGAAAGTCACGTACCAAAAACGCAGCCTCCCCAAAACGAAACCCACAGCACGCAGACGCGCACACGACAAACACACACACACACACACATACACGCGCACAGCCTCATACAGATCTGTAGAAGTTTAGTGAATCCTCTAACTGCTTCCATGCTTCCAGTCAGCATAACAGTTGAGTGTATAGACAAACTCCTTAGTGGTCTCAGCCCAAACACAGCTTCAGGCCCAGACCAGATATCACCCCATGTCCTCAAAAAAATTCACACTGAGGTAGCCCAAATACTGTGCGAAATCTTTACCCTATCACTTCGCACAGGTATTGTCCCTTTAGATTGGAAATGGCAACTATTGCCCCTGTCTATAAGAAAGGTCCAAAGGCTTAACCTAGCAATTACCGACCAATAACTCTGACCTGCATTTCATCTAAGCTTATGGAGCACATTGTCTCAAACTTGATGACCTTCTTAGGTAGAAATGAGGTACTTAATAATGGACGAGGGGGCCTCCGTGGGCGAGTGGTTAAGGTCGCCGACTTCAAATCACTTACCGCTCATTGATGTGGGCTCAAGCATCACTTGGGGCGTTGAATTCTTCATGTGAGGAAGCCATGAAGGTCGGTGGTTCTACCCATGTGCCCGCTCGTGATGAAATAATGCACGAAGGGGCATCTGGGGTCTTCCTCCACCATCAAAGCTAGAAAGTCGCCATATGACATATAATTGTGTCGGTGCGACGTTAAACGCAACAAATATATAATAAATATAATAATGGACGAGCCCTAAAGGAGAAAACAGTAAGCATAACAAACTGGAATTTAGAGTGAGGATCCGCGATTATGGAGCTTGTATATTACAGAAACTGTCAAAAAGACAAAGTAGGCAACATATCCAAGGGGTGATTACACAATATCCAAATTATGAAAGCGGGAGTATTGGAACCACGTTGTCTTGAATAAATTGCAGCCTGTGTGTTTGATAAATTTCACAATTTCTTATTAAGTCTTCCCTTACTTGGATTTAGTGGTGTTATATTTTCTGGTCCTTTGGGATCATGGAGTCCATTCAATATCTTTGTATTCGCCGTAAAACCCAACTCACTCACTTGTATAAATAGAATTCCGCTTAAGACGACGCTAGATGGCGTGAGAGACTGAACAGTTCATTACTTCACATAAACTGACTCAATCAAACCAAGTCTGCTATCATTTTGCTTGGTTGCTTTCTATGCTGCCAAAGGATCTTCTTCAACAAGATTTTATCACGACAGCAATCTTTGCGATAACATTCCCCTCAAGCCGGTGTAAGGGGGCGTGAGGGTTGTTGCACTTTCCATTACCTCTCATAAGCAGACTCAGTCAAACCGAGTCTGCTATTATTTTGCTTGGTTGCATTCTATGCTTCCAAAGGATCTTCTTGCAGATTTTTCTTAAGTGTCACGTGGCAAAAGTCTCTCCATACTTGGACTCAATTATTGTTATATTTTCAGGTCCTTTAGGAACATGGAGAACATTCAGAGTTTTACTGTGATAGAATTCCATTTAAGCCATATTTTATTAACTGTTTTTTTTTCTTCTGAAAATCGAATTAATGAAACAAATGTTAGTACGTGTATACTTACAGTCAAGTTTATAGAATAAACTTAAACCTATGAGTTCTTTTCGATCTCGGACAAAATATCTAAAAAAGAAGATACGTTTGACCATTTACTTGTACATATGTAGTAAGTTTCTTCAAAGTCTGCATTGTATTTGTTCTTTATATGAAAGTGTCATCAAAACGCTGATCCCTTTATAAAGACTTGCTTCTGATTCGAAGTTTTCATTGCATATAAACCTAGCCTTTTCATTGGCTGAATGTTCGTACTATATATAGTGAAGTTTCGAAAAATCAGATTTAGACTCATACGACTACAGAAAAAAATCCGAACATGCTGTTCTGTAGGTTAATTTATGAGCTCATATGAAATCTTTATTTCTTAAAACCCTATTAACCTTTTTGTCAGAAAACATAGACACTATAATTCAAAAGTTTTTTGTTTCTAATTCTGTACTGATATGGATGGTAAATAATATACGAAAACTTTACTAAAACTTTCCCACTTTGATAATAATTCTTGTTTTAATATATATATATACATTATTTCGGTGTAAATGGCGCATGGAAACGTGGATGCATGTCATAAAGATGCTAATCAATAGTTTAAATTAATATAAGCGCAGTCTACCAAAATGAAGTCGCGGCTCAAATTATACAGTCACATTCCAGACAAGCAAAGAACACACGGCTCTTTGTGCATCTTTATATATGTGATAAAGCAATATCAAGAAAACATGCAATGAACATATTTAAAGACGACCTGAAGAAAGTATACTGAACAAACCAGCTGATCCGTCAGTTGCTATTAGGCAATATGGTAATACTACTAAAAATACCCTTTTTGAAATTTAGGATACCATTAGACCTTCAGGTAACCAAATTTTATGAATTTTATCGAATCAGAGACATTATTCATTTTACTTTCTCATCCCGTTTTTTTTAAAGTCACAACATTACATACAATATGTGTTTTCAGAACTGTGAATATCATTAATAAGAATACTGTGTGTAGAAAATGATTTTTACTAGCTAATGGTTAACACTTAGGTCCATAGTTTGAAAAAAAACCCAGACAATACCAAATGATTGAAAGAAAAAGTTGTTTTACATGAAAATTGAGCAGCATGTTAAACATGTATATTTCCCTACAAAACGATGTCAATTTATATACTGATATATGCATTGAATTCCGACAAAGGACTGCATAAAGGGGTCACACATTCAGATAGTTCAACGCCTTTAAAATGTCACCATTTTCAAAGCTGTTACATATTTTCGTTTTGATGCATTTGTAATAATGTCCCACTGCTGAAAGTTCACATAACTAGGTTTTTCGTAGTTTTCTATGGCGACATATTTCTGCCACGAGATAGCTAGGTAGCTATCACGATAATTTGTAAACTTTCCAGGAAATGTGTGTATTTTTTCTGAAAACATTTCAGCAATAAATATAATATTTTCTAGATATTTTTATTCATTTCCTGAAAATGTTTTAGCGCAAACTTTCGCGTTAATGCTTGGAACTGCCACGAGATGCTCGGTAATTATCACGATAATATTTTAAACTTCCCAGCAAAGTCATGCATTTCTCTGAAATCATTATCGCAATAAATTATTTTTTCTCGATATGCCTTTTATTTCCAGGAAACTTTAAGCTATTGTGATAAACTTTTCAGAAAAGTTCGAAATATCGAGATAATTTCAGAAAGTATCGAGAAAGGTAATCTAGTTGATAAATGGCAGTTGTGGGCACTTACACAAAAAGTATCGAGAAATAATGTAAATTATCGCAATAATATTTCCAGGAAACCTTCCACTATTGAGACAATCTTTTCAGAAAACTTCGTTTTATCAAGATAATTTTTTTTAAGTATCGCGATAGCAACCTAGCTACCTCGTGGCAGAAATATGCCAACATAGTTTTCAGCATTTTTTATATTTTTACCATCTTATAAATGGTGTTAATTTCTGAAGGGAGACAACTTTTTCAGAATATTTAAAGCATCCAGTCGTACGGAACAATACGATAAAATATGTATCGGATAGGTAGATTGTTGGTAAAGATATTGTCCGTTTACCAAATGTTTCAGTGATTTTGTGGTAAACTGATAAACCTTAAATATTCCGCAACTATATAAAGATATCCATTTTTGTTCGTGCGTGCATGCATGCGTATGTGCGTGCCTGTCTGTCTGCCTGTCTGTCTTCTACTGTCTAGCCCTTTACGAGGACGTAGACACTTCCGTGCACGTCAAACCACAAACATTGTTATTAGAAATAAAAAGAACTCGCACCAAATAGAAAAGGGAAAGAAAATTATGTCAGTGATTAAAAAGTAAAAACAGTGATGAAAAGCCAGATCATGGTGAAGTATGTGTTATGTCTGTTGTGTGTTTGCTTTGTCTTTTTTCTGTGCGTTTGTTTGTCTATTTGTGCTGGTCTTGTGCATGTCCGCTTGCTGTTGAATATGCTTTTGGGAGGCTTGGTTTTTGGAGCGTGGCTTTTTTAGGGTAAGGCCATTGCGAATACTGAAGCCTAAATAACTGATCTAACAAATTAAATGTGATGCCATTTTTTGTCTGAATTTTACTGGTGGTGAGCCTTTGAAAGTTAAATTGGTTCATATGTTCTTCCCATCATCAAAACGTGATGTAAGGTTGTGGAATTATACAATTTCTTCGGGATTTTTTAATTAAACTTCTTTATTTGTCAATGCAATGGCGTTTATTTTCGTCTTTTATGAATAAAGAATTCTAATATGCAAACATTAAGAGTACTTAAAAACGTTCTGTCACACTTCCTCTGATAGAACTCCTTGAAATTTATACAAAAATGTATTTCCAATTAATCCGTTTCCTGGAGATAAAGTCCTGCGTAAGTCAAATTCTTAACCCGAGACAGTCGTCCTTGGTACGCATGCATAAAATACTAATTAACTTACTGAATACAACGAATTAATATCTTGGCAAGTAGGATATATGATATTTTCAATTTAGTTTGATTGATATTTATGGTGTATTATGACAAGTGTAGCAATTGGGGTCCGGTACATTTTCCTAGATACTAGTAAATCGAAGGTATATAAATCAGCAGGATAAACACAATTTTGTCCAAAAACAAAATATGTGTATAACGAAGCAGAAGATGGAAATATTAAACATCAACTCGTATTGTTTTATTGTGTATTTCCTTTTATTATTATCGTCTGCGTCTGCGATCAATGATGTTGGAATTTTAAATTTATATAAAACGGTTTCATACGGAGACGTAAGTTTTCTTTCTTTCTTCATTATGCTTTTTTTTTTTCATGAAACCGCGTTGCTGTTGAAGAATTTTTTTCTGAAGTGAGTAAGATTTTAAGATTTTAAATGTTGTGGCTCACAGATTTTCCTGATAAGACAGCTGTTAAGATAGATCTTAGCATATCTTATATGTGAGAATACATTAACAGAATGTTATATATTGCCATTGTATGCAAGACAAGTAAAACCAGTGTCAAATAACACATGAAAATGACAGATGCACGCGAATTATATTAATTAACGTCACACCACGTCCAATTTATAGTTTAGATTGTTTGGGCTCTCATATGCTTACAACATTATACTGCATAAATTAGTCATTTCATGATTTAATTACATTTTAATCCTCTTGAAAGTTGAAAGTATTTTGGACATATTTTATGATAAAGCATACAATTACGATAATAAATCTTGTTCTTTATTTTATTCATTAGAATATAATGCTTTATTTGTTGTAATAATTGTGCAAATCACTCCGTCACTTTTCCAAGAAAAAAAAATAGGTTTATGAAAACGTAAGCTGAATTTCATAAAGAGGTGTTTAGCCAGCTCAAACTACAGTCTTACAGGTACATAAGATCACATGTTGACGGAGATCACTTGGCTTTGTAGTCTATATGTTTATTTCCAGGTTTGATTGAGTATCACATTAGCCAGTTCTGAACGACATTGAATTTTTCATTGAGAAAAAATAAAGATCAATGCTGTAAATGTATATATTTTAGGGTACATACTATGGTAACAAACAAGGTGGTTCGTGTACGCTGAATGTCCCACATTTGCCACCTGTAGCATCTCGGGTGGACAGGCTTGTAGCTCTTAATGCTCCTCAAATGTTTGGCTCATCAGCATGTGGAATGTGTCTCAGAGTATGTATCAAAGTACAAATAAATATAAGTAACTCGTATTCAATAAAGATAAAAAAAAAAAAGAACACGAACTTGCGTGGGTTTATGTTAATAACACGATGGCATCTAAAATTTGTATAAAAGTCAAACATTCATTTCTACTATAATAGAGTTCCGTTTAAGCCGGTGCAAGGTGGCGTGAGGGGTATTACATATTTCATAACCTGTGGCCTGGAGGCCGCAAGTATATTGGAAAGCAACAAGTAGTGTAGCACATGGGGACTGGGTGATTTCACGTGACTTTTTTTACCGATATGCGATTGGCTTATCGCATTTATGGAACGCCGTTTTTTTGCAATATAGCTGGCACTCTATATGATATATAGAGAAATGTTTGTGACCTGAATTCCTCATTCATTATTTCATATAATTTATTCAAACTTTCAGCAATGATCAATATTGATACTTAGTTGTGCATAAGGGATTTTTTAATTGCTCTTTAATTTCCTGGATTATCGTCCTGTGTTGTCTTGCTCTATATGTCAACGAAGTCCAGGTGAAGGCATGAATCACATTTGTGATATCTCTAGTAAAGTATTTCAATAGTCAAGGAATGTGACCAGTTGATCTAAAAGTTATGTTATACATGAAAGGGAAATATACATGTAGTTATTTATGTTCAAACCAATAACTTTCAGAATTAAGAAATACATATTTCATAGATCTACTTGTAAATCATGTAGAATGGAGTAATATTTCCTACATTAAAGCGTAATGGTATAATAAAAAAAAACAAGCACGTTATTCACCAATACATTACTTTTTAGGCCGTGTGGTCACACATACATCCGTAACAATTTCTGTTTTGTATAACTTCTGGCCGCAGGAAATCTTTCGACTTGTTACATATCCTGAACACACTCAATCAAGCCGAGTCAGCTATAACTAATGCTGCTTGGATGCGTTCTATGCCTCCAAAGAATCAGACTGAGAAGAGTGATCGTTTCACTATGTTCATTTTTTGTTTGTTTTGCTTTTTCGTTGAAAACTTATACCATATACAAGTGTGATAAGTATTAATCGTTCGGCAGACTCTTGGACCTATTCACGTGTATAACTTGTATAACGAGCAGTATATATACATATATATTAGATTGTTTTACCTAAATATTTTTCAACAAAAAATCTTGAAATTCAACTTTCATTATTTGAACTTAAAGGCAACATATCCCAGAGGCGGTACCTGTAATGTATATTGCGAGTCGACAACATCCAACTAAACTTTTAGAAGTTCTTGTTAATGCTTTTGGATTGTCATGAAGTTTAAAACACAGTAGAAGTTTCTTTGGAAATTGCTTTAAAATTTTCTCAAATCTTTGAATGTTCCTAGCTAATATTTATATTATCAGTTCTCCAAGGCGCATGCATTTTAATATATAAATCTGACTGCGCGCCCGTCTGACTGACATTCCTCGTACTAGTAGTAAGGAGAACAATCGACCACGCTTCCAATAATGTTACTGCTGCATCAGTACGTGTACTTTAAACGTTACCATTAATGTTTATTTCCTCAGGTCAATGGCTCTGGACAAGGACTTGGACACTCTCCTATAACAGGAAGTTACATTGTTTATGTTAAAGACATTTGTCCTGAATGCAAACCTGGTAAATATAGAGTGACTTTCATCTTGATATGTTTTTCTTTTTCTTCAAACCATAGCACTTGTTATGTACAAAGCAGCCAATTTCGAACCGCAGTATAAGAAACAAAACATTTTAGCAGAAACAGACACATGGAATATTAAAAATATTCCGCGGTAACAGCAAAATAAGGTATTTTTTGTCAAAAACAAAAACAAAACAAGGATAAATATCCAACGGGAAAAGCCACGTTCTAAAAAACGCAGCCCAATCCTAACCATATCGACAATTTTCTGTAACGTCCACTTTAATTTGATCTAGGTGACGTAGATTTCGCTGTTGAGGGTGATGGGCGCTGGAAGGTCAGTATGAAAGCTGTACAATGCCCGGTTGCTGGACTAATTGAATACAAACTACAAGGCAGTAATAATTACTACATAAAACTGCAAATCAGAAATGATAGGTATATATAGCTTTGCAATTTCTAATTCGACTTAACGGCTTTACATGATTATAAATGTAGCAACAAAAATTAATTATTTTAAACACTTAATAATAGACAAAAAAGCTGTGATTAATTTATATATAACTATATACATTAATTATATTCTTACTTGCCAATATATCACAAAGAAGAAAATGATTACATATACAGCTAGACACATTATTTATGTTCACACTTGGCGACAGACCACAAGGGAGAAATTATTTTATGTACAGCTATATACACGTACATTGCATTATACACGTACATTGCATATGTTCACACATAACACTAGACCATGATGTAGTAATTATTTTATGTGCATCTATATTCAGAATATATGTTCACATTAAACACATCTGGAGTATTTCTGTTTTCGTAATTTTAATTGGAAATTCCTACTGATGTCTGAACTCCTAAGAGCTATAATGAATGAAACAAATAAAAAAGAGATAAGGATGTGTGTGTGTGTGTGTGTGTTTTTAGGATTCCAACTACAACGTTGCGTATGTTCCAGCCGATACACAATACATGGACCGAGATGTTCCGAACACGTGACGGATATTGGGAGTTTCCCAGGAATGACAACCGGATAGATAAACCAATAGCAAGACCTATCAAACTTTTGCTATATTCTCCGAACGGTCAAGTTCTCTATGACGAAATACATCCACGTTCTATGGGTAAGATATCAGTTATATGTCAAAAGTATAAATACAGTTCTACTGCATTTAAAATGTCTCTTACTCATACAAATCACATTTGTTATAGTCATATTACATACAGCTTTTCTTGTGCACTAATTACATAATTTTGCTAGATTTTATTTCGTTTTCGTTTTTGAGGTATAGGTTCATTGTTTAAATAAATTGTGAACGTTTTCCACACTTTCCATAAATTTGTATTTATAAAATATAGCATTGCTTTTGCATGCTTCTTTTTTTTGTTATCCCCCGCCACGAATAGTGGGGGTTATAGGAATGGTTTCCGTTCTTCCGTCCGTAACACTTTGTGTCCGCTCTGTATCTCCTAAACCCTTTGGAGGATTTTCATGAAATTTGGGTGAAATGATCACCTCATCAAGACAATTTGCAGAACTTAAGTTTCAGCCATATCTGCTCAAGGTCAAGGTCACAACTCAAGGTCAAATGTTTGAGCCCGCTCTGTATCTCCTAACCTTTCAAAGATTTTCATGAAACTTGGGTCAAATGATCACCTCATCAAACGATAATAGGTAAGGGTAGATTTCTCTGAAGCACAGAGCACCAAAAACACAGCCTCAGAGCCAGGCACTTGCAAAGTAGGCCCACAACAAAAATAAAAGCTGTAATGGAAAAATATTACTGACGGGTTGCTTCAAAAATCTAACAAGTACATATAAATTTATGCAAAATATAGATGGGGGGGGGGGGGGGGGGGGGAGTTGTAAAGGGTAAATAGGCGGTGGGGTAGGAAGTTGAAGGGGAAAGTAGAACAAGGATGAATATTAAAAGTGAATGCCACGTTACCAAAGATAAACACACAACCACACCCAACTAACTAACATAGAAAAACAGACAAGTAAGATACAAAAACACAGTAGGGCACCGCTTTAGACTCACAAGCACACAAATGCACCCCTATAAGCAGGAAAAAAACAATCGTCTACCGCCTTAGACAATGTACAGAATTTATGAGTCAGCCATGTCGGCTCAAGGTCAAGGTCACAACTCAAGATCAAAGGTTTGAGCCTTCCATTTTGTGTCTGCACTGTATCTCCTAAACCCCATGAAGGATTTTCATGATACCTGGGTCAAATGATCACCTCATCAAGACGATGTGTAGAACTCATGAGTTAGCCAAGGTCCCAGGGTCAAGGTCACAACTGAAGGTCAAAGGTTTGAGCTACGTATCTCCTAAAACCCTTGAAGGATTTTCAAATTCATTGATGTCGTCATACTTGGACTATAAAATATATTTAATAACTCCAATGCTTCCGGCCATACCATCAACCCTTTCACTATCCTTAACAGTGGCGGTGGATATAGCTGTCTTTCAGACTGCCTTGTTTCTTTTCTTCTTGTTTTTGCGAACGTCATTGAACAACCAGTTTTTTCCATTGCATAAGTTGTGCCAATCATATATAGTATGATAGTCTAACAGTCTTTCTTTGTTTGATTCTGTCATTGGTGACCGCTCGCCTGTTGTTATTAGTAAGATTAGTTTTGAGAATGGGTACATGAAAGAGACGATAAAGGCAATGTTGCAGAACCGGTAAAACAAATAGGTTTGGGAATAATTTTTAGACGTGCAGTCAGAGCAGAAGTTGTAAAATATTTTGTCATTGATAAAGTCTCATGCAAACATGCAGACATGATGTAGCTTTCAATTATCCGAATCAACTTCCAACATGGTCCGATGAATAATACAATTACTTGCCAGGCGAATGATCTCGGTTAAAACCCCATTAACGTACAAATTCTTTTTTATTTATATTAATGAATTGTTCTTATTTTTGTGTCTTTTTTGTGTCGGTTTTCATGTTTAGAGCACACAAACAAATGGAATAGAAACTCTTGTTTGCATTTATCATTTATTCTGTTTCTTTTTTACAATGAACAGAGAACGCTTGACTATATATAAAGACCACGTCCTTAATTTTCCATTGTACACATTTGTAATGCAGTTTTAATTGTGAATAAAGCCGAGCTGTAAATACCATGAGTAAAGATAATCTGTTTCAACTGGATGTTTTTTTTTAATTTTCAGAATTCAAAGGCATAATACACGGAAGAGGTGTACAGTATCGTTTCAGTCCGGATCTGCCATCCGCCTAATTCAGTAACATTGAAACAGTGAATGCAATGAGTGTTTATACTGTCACTATTGTTAAGACAAATAAGCTGATTTTTTTTTTACTTAATATATCAAACATCGTATGTACAAACATATTTTTATGTTTTACTAAATCTATCAAGTGGCGTCTTATGTACAATTATATATAGTTCTACTTCCAGGTGCTTGATATTTTCTTTTAAAATTTGCAAGTATATGTTTGAAGGTCAGCGTTCGGGGGTTTAAAAATAAGATAAACCGTCTTTGATCTGAAATGTATCTCTAAAAGATTTTATTGTCAGACAAGGGACAAAGCTTTTAAAGATGTATAAGAAAGTAATTGTCAGAAATTATTAAAAGCATATCACGTACCTTGATTTTGTTTTTCAAATAAATTATTGGAATGTGTGTTTTCTTTGGAATCTGTCCTTGTTTTAACTATTACTTATTTTTATTTTCCTTTTTACATCTGTACCTAGAAGAATGCTAAAAATTGGACATCGCAAGTTTAGAATAAGCATACATGACACATGAAAGAAATTTAAAACGTGGATCAAAAATCAATTACCGAGAGAGCGCGGTATGGAAATACCCACACTATTAGTAAAAACACTCAAGTTTATCCTGTCCCGTTACTTATTTTTCCAGTAAGAGGAATGACTGAAGTATGTAATATTTATCCAAGAAACAAGTCTAAGTATGATACAATGGTATATTGTTTAAGCGTAGACAAAGTAAATTCTGCAAAATCTGGAACGTTTTGTAATCATGCATCTATATCCAAACCTTTAACCTCCAATGTGGGAGAATAGTCTAACCAACATCATTGTGGAGTAATATAAACAGTAAATTTCTCTTCGGGACAGTTAATCACTTGACGGACCAGATAAGCACTATTCTGATTACGCACTTGACTTAAAATCACGCAAGCGACTGTTTTTGTCATTTTATTTCATAAACATATACAAGGTTTCACGCGGGCATTATCCAATTGTTTTGAGACACATGCATACTAGTGTTTAGTGTTCAATCCCTTACACATGATATATGTACCGAGACAACACGGAATTATTGTCAATGTGTATTACAATTTTAAGTCAATGTGTATTATTATTACAAATTATTATTATTATTATTACTATTTATTATTATTATCATTTCTATACCGCATTTATATAGCACTCTTTTCATGCACGTGTACATGATCAAAAGTGCTTTACAGAATGCATTGCAAAAATACAATTACAAATGCGACAAAAAGAAAAAGATGTCATTTTAAATTAACAAAACATAAATATAAAACACATAGACAAAACAAAACAAAACAAAACAAGGCAAACAAATACATATTTAAAAAGAAGTTAAGTGACCTTAGGAAAAAAAACTGTTCTAACTTGAGTAAGAAAAAATTCATCGGTTAATTTGCGAATGTTGTATAAAGAAGTGCATTTTAGAAGGCTTTTAAAAGCAGCCAGTGTGTTAGCTTCCTTATCTTGACGGGAATGGAGTTCCAAAGCTTGAACGAAAGGCTCTGGTTGCCATACATCATGGATTTAGTCTTTGGCACATCAGTGACAGCGTATCTTAGGTTTTTAATCTGTCTCTACATTTTTATCATATCCCTTATATAGACAGTAACTGACCATGTAGAGTCTTAACGGTGTGGGTCAGAAGCTTTTACTCTACCCTGTGTTACACTGGTAACCAATGGAGCTCCTTTAGTACCGGTCTAATATGCTTGTGATGAGACGTCCAAGTGATAATGCGAGCTGCCGTGTTCTGGACATGTTGCAATTTGTCAAATGTGCTGTTTGGAATACCATTCAACAAGGTATTACAGTAGCCTTACCGTGATATAACCAGGGAATTGACAAGGGTCTTTTTGACATCACTGGTAATATACAAAGAAAACTGAAAATTGTGTGTTATCATGCAACAAACCACTGTATGTATGTCATTATCATTAGGTTGTGAATAGCGACGAACGTTATAGCTGCACCCTGGAATAAGAAAACTGTTATATTGTTATTCTAGGTAGATTTCTATAAACTTAACCAAGTACATGCATACATCTAAGTAATTAAAAACAGATCAAGTGTTCAGTACAAGATTTATATTTATTCGCAATCCCTAACATGTGGCGGTAAATATTTCTTGAAGCTGAGCATGTGCAAACAAAAATTGTATATAAAGACGTCAGTAAAGGTTCATAATGTATGATAATACTACAAACAAAATCACACAAATCTGGCAAATATTTGGTGATTTTTTAAAAAAAAAAAAAGCAGAGATAAAATTCCAACAGGGAAAGTCACGTTCAAGAAACGCAGCCTCTCTACACCACAACCCAAACCGATGTGCACTTGACCAACACACACAAAGCAAACACAAGAGGAAAAAACGAACAAAGGAAGGGGCACAGTTGGATACCATCTTGGAATGGTCAGTAGCAAAAGCACCATTGGGGAGCTAAACCCGGTTTAAGGTTTACCTTGTCTCATTCTTATCCCATCATGTTTCTTTTGCATGTCCTGTGCTAATATCAAATCCGACAATTGCCTTGGTAATAAATTTGAAGAGGTCCGTGCAAGAAGGTACCTATCTCCATTTTTGGTCAATATGGAGATAGGGCATCTATAGCATAAAAGAGAACATCCCGCACCTGATTAACTCCCCCCTCCCCCCAGCAGTATATTCTCCTATCTAAGAGTAGAAAAATGGTATTTCAAGTATGCAACATCGGGTCTAATTCAAAAATGAGTTGACATCATAGATTTCAGGGCTTTGATGGCTGTTTCGGATAATAAGAAGAACAAAAATCTAATGTAAAAAGACTACATCAATAATTTTAAAAGTCATCAGGTGTGTGAAAAGGATATATTTCATTGATATATTTAGACAAAAATGATGCGGAAATCAGTGTTTAAAAGCAACAATGGTCCTAACTCTGTGGACTTACAACCCTTGTATCACAACTCCATGGACTTAGAACCCTTGTTGCATAAACATAATCGACAAAAACAGATTTTTTTTATATGGAAATGATATAAATAGTGCAAAATACACGAAACTTTGTAATATGACTATTCAAATAGTAAACAATCTATAGCTGCAATTACTTTGGGAAATATCACACTTCACCGAAATTTTACAAAAATGCGTTTTTCCAACATTTTTACTAAATGGAGAAAGATACCTTTTTGCACGGACCTCTTCTAAAAGCTGTAAGAAGATAAAACCTGTTAAATTAAACTCTGTTGAACCATTATGATAATAAAATTACAAAAAAAATGTTTGACTTTCATTCAAAACGAATAGTTTATTGTATTTGTTATTGTATTTGTTATTTGCGCTGGATACAATCTATATATATCATCAACGTACCTGTTCTCAAACCCTAAATTTATTTTCTTTTTATTTTAACTTCAGGACATGAATAATATTATCACCGGCACTTGCAGGTACTTGGTATACAAGGTACCTACTACTGTTGTCAAAATTAAAATTGCATAAAAAAAAACAACAAATAAAGGGCTGTGCAAAAATGGTGTTTTTTACAATTACTTTTTTCATGCTTCACATATATCCATAGCATTGATTTTTGTTTTATGTAAAGCAATATCTTTTTGGAGCAAATTACTCAGTCTGCTCTTCAATGTCATATATAAAATTTGTGACATTATCAAAAATATATTTGTACAATTTAATTTAAATGTGTTACTTGGCTTGTTTGAATGCAATAAAATTTGACAAAAAATGCAAACAATGCGACTGAAAAAAAGAAGCTTAATATCTCCAGTTTAATGGACTCTTACCATTCTTAAACAATTTGAATAAAATCTTGTAAATATATATAATTATGTAATATCACTTTTTTTAATAATTTAAAAATATGTTTCTAAAGTGTCTGGATACTTGGCCTAATTAAAGTACCACTTAAAGATAACAATTTTCAGACTTTGATCTTAATTTTCCTTCCATTCCATATTTTATATGGCTTTGAGGAAAAGTCAGACATTTAATTAACTGTTAAAAGTAAGAAATATCAAAATCTGCCTTACCTTAAAGAGTTCAAAAACTTTAAAGACTCTTACGTCATTAAAACAGTCATTTCATGTATATGTAGGTGGTTTAAAAACAGGTTCTTGAATCTGATAACATGTCGAAAATGCATATGTTTGAAATTTGTTAATTATTTCTAAAGATCACGAAGATGTGTTGCTTTATACATACATACATTATTTTTAAATGCCCCAGTCATCACTTGACTTGGTAACAATTCCATCATTTCATGTATCATTAATTGATAGTGATTTCCCTAAGTTCCTTATATCTTTTGGCCCAATCCCTTGTTGTATGTGTGTGAATAGAATATGTTTTATTTACAATAAAATATGATTAAATTACAAAGGGTGTATATGCTAAATTGCTCGTTCCTAGTAAATTCTTTTTGGTGTTTATTGTCTTTGTGTTAGTTATATTTCCTTTCCATGAGTTGTCTTTCCTTTCCATCACCCACGCCGAAGAGGAAGCCATTTTATCACAGTTTTTGAAAGCAAAAATACACTTATAAACAGGGCCATTTAGTGAAACTGGTAATAATTTCTATGTAATTTTGCAGTGTTGCGTTATATTTTTTTCGGTTACTGTTTCTAATTGCTTTATTATTTTCACCAAAATCGCCGACAAATTGAAAATACAAACACAAAAGAAAATCGAGGACCAGGAGAATGTTGGCTGCACAGATTTTTTTTAAGAGAATGTTCTTAAACGGCCCTATTTTAATGCCTAGGACAGGTGTTACTTTTGACCTTATTTCTTAGTGCAGTAGTTCATCAGGAAATAAGCATGCCAGGATTTCAGAAATCTTCAATCTAAATTATAACCCATCAGATGTAGCCTGTTTGCACCCATTTTCGCAGTATGTCTTATTCCTATCGATTTTGTGGTTATAAGAAACATCGCTTGTGCACGCAATCTGCGTCTCCGAAGTCCATGGAAGTTTTCTGGAAACGTGCATACAGTAACTACGAGTGCAAAATATGCAAGAAAAACGGGTATCCCCACACCACTTATTACGCTAGCAAGACATTTCAACCCCAAGAGACAGTTCGACCCCAAGACATTTCAACCCCAACTCCTTGGACATTTCGACCCCATTCAGTGATATGCCTGAAAACATCTAAGAACAGAGCTCCAGATAAGCTGCGTATTTGCGTATTTACGCAATTAAAATTACAGAAAACCCAATTGAATTCATACAGTGTGCGTACTGAAACGCAATTAAAATTCCTAATACCCAATTCATAAAAAATAGCTTGCGTATCGCATTTTCCTTATAACTAGAGCGGGTACGAGACTTTAACGCTAGATTTGACTGACTGGTTATTAGGGTTGGATACCGGTTCCCGGTATCAGTACCGTACCGAATAATCACTTGGTAAAGTACCAGTATATACCGTTTCGTAAAGAACCGGTTCCGATTCCGGTACTTCCATAAAAGTAAATAAACAAAATAATTACCAAATCTGCGGCAAAAGAAAGCAGAAAATAAGCAAATAGTATTTGAAACACAGTTATAACGCGATCGACATTGTTTACTGTGACACCGCTCCGAGTAACATGGAGAGCTGGCCTTGCGAATAATTTCGTATGCTAAATATTATTACAAAAAATTTCTTTTCCCGTCGTTTTAAACTACGTGAATCATACTTAATTGCAAAATATACGACATTTTTTTGCTCTTTGTCATATTCTATCAAAACAAATGAAAAAAAAAATTATTTTAATAAAAAGTTACGAAACTAAGCTGTAACCTACGTAAACAAGTCATCGGTTTTCGCGAACTAATAGAAATACGTTATTGCTGGTTGTTTCAAGCGTTTTGAGGGTTATTTTTCAATGAAAATTGTGTTGGAAAAAATGTTGCAATTTAAATACATTACTAGTTAACCTGGTTGAAGATTTATCATGAGTGACAACGAGTCTGACTTGTTAAATGGGTTAATTTGAAAGCTAGTAAGTGTTGAATTTCACAGTTCTCGTCAGTGCAGAGCAAGCATTAACACAGTCAGTGAGTCCTAGATTTAAATTGCACAGTGAGCGACGTATCTACTCTTTTTTTTTATTTTGGAAAACTCTAGTTTGTAAAATATGTTTATTTTATTTACTCTTTCATAATTTTAGTACAACATCAAATTAACAGACTTAAAATGTTTATATATCAAAGCAAATTTTCCTGTATAACTACTTAAACGGTGTATTTAATACTAACCAAATCATTGCTTATGTGATGTACTTCAAAGCTTGGTATCGGTATCGGTATCGTTAAAAATACCGTATCGTTTCGTTGGTATCGGTATCGGTATCGGACCGCATCGTCCTTAACGATATCCAACCCTACTGGTTATACGTTACTGCAGAACAGGTTGCAATTTATCGGAAAAATAACAGGATCATTCAGTTGGCTGATCGGTGTTATTTGGACGCTTTGTAAACAATTTTACGCCGATAAAATGTAAAGAGGTTGCAGGAAAAAACATTGTTGCAGCACAAACAAACAAATTAGTGGGATATTTTGCTGTTCAACAATGACAGTTATCTGTTTGTGACGATGTAGTGTCACCAATACTGGATGACATCTTTTCGGAGAATGCATATTGCGGTGACCACATTGTTCGGGATATTGTGGATGAACTGATCTCAGACTGCATTAAAAGTGAAAAAGAAAACAACAGTATGAAACATTCATTACAATTTTAAATACATTTTTGTATTAAACATTGAAGGGCGCCATTAAAATACTTAGTCAGTCCTGTTTAATGATATGTACCATGTATACTGTAAGCAAAAAAAATACTCATTTGTTAGTGCGAGATTGGTAAAATACCCAATTGGTTTTAGCAAATACCCAATTACTTCTGAAAAGGCTGGGTAATGATATTATTTTTACCCAATTCAAATTTCCAATACCCAATTCAGACAAAAAGTGATGGGTAAATACCCAATTGCACCAAAAGCTTATCTGGAGCTCTGTAAGAATGCCGTCATTATTATAATTAAGCTTTAATATATAGATAACTGAGCAATTTCAAAATGTAATAACGCTTAATTAGCAATTAAAATGTTAAAATACGGTTATTTTTGCGAAAATAAGAATTTTTTTACGAAAATGAGCTATATTTGTCTATTAATTTCTTTATTTTCTAAAATTCTTTTTCTAATTTGTTAAAGACTATACAAGTACCTGCCTTCATATGAAAATGAGTGATTTTTATGTAATAATGAAATAATCATCATTTATATATTTTTTTTATTAATGAAAATAACGGGAGTTGTGTATCAGCCGCGTTTATAATAATATATATACGTAAATAATTTAAGAACAAATCGTTTATTAGCTGTCTTAAAGTAACCTTCATATATCATATTTTCATACTTGGTGCTTATTTATATTTTCAAATCATCTTAAAGACTATTTTAGTACACGGCTATATTAAAACTAAAAAAAAAACAAAAAAGATTTTTAAATCATGGGCTGGTTTCGCTGATTTTAATTATGAAAATAACTTTAATAAAGTCACATCTTTAATACCTCTTTATTTGTTTCAACCAAATATAAATAATTATAATGTAACTCAAAGAAGTTTTAAGATGTCACCATCTTCATTACATTGATATTTAAAATCATAATCAGAAAAATGTGATCTTTTGATTGGATTATCTCACCTTCATTAATTGTTTGTTGATATACAGCACTTGTATATTTATCTGCAGTGCGCATTGCAATTAACAATCAATTAAGCGATTGTGGTGACATCGGATATTTATAAACATGTGTCAACATTATCATTAATTTCGGCGAAAATGTAAAGAAAACAATAGAAAATTAAACAACACATTGCTTATTTTCGCATTTAATGTTATTTTCGTAAGCGATTTTGACGCACACATAAAGTATTTGCTTTACAGAATACAGAATATGATTTTTGTTATTAACAAACTGCTCTTTTCTTTTCTATGAACGACATTCCTTCCAGTTGTAAAATACCAAACACGAAATCCCCGTTACTGCAAAATATAAGAATATATGAGTACTGTTCTGTTAAAAACGGGGAAATAATTATTATCATTTTTCATATCTGTAAGGAAAATGTGGCAGCCATATTACTTTTTTCTATATAAAATATTTTAGCAAATACACGTGATTTAAAGTATGATTTAAAAAGTATGATTTTAGCAACTTCAAGCGATTTCGGTCACACATTAAACTGGAATCCACCTAAAAAACCAGGATACACCGGAATGCATTTTCCATAACCGGGATACACCTGTATTTTGTAAGTTAAAGGTATTTTTGAAGTTTTTTTTTTAATAATTCAATCATATATATCATAAATGAATAAAATACGAAAGCAAAATTAAATACGTTCAAACACGTTTCCATTACCGAAATACACCATTATTTTATTAATAAATGGTATTTTTGTAGGGTTTATTGCAGAAATCATTCGTGTACAATATAAATAATACTGGCAGTAAGTTTCAGAAGGATAAATAAAATTCTTTAACGCAAAACAATTTTATAAGAGATTGAAATTCGGCGACCACGCAGGAAATTGCCATAATCGAAATACACCCGTATTTCTTTAACAAATGGTATTTTTGAAGTGATTTATGACTGAATTCAAACATATATATCATAAATTATTATTTTTCAAAAGGAAATTAAAATACTTTTGCGTGTAACATCTTGTACATGATTGAAAATCGGCATGCGCACTGGAAATTTGTGCATTCGGAATTTCCATATCCTGGATTCTCCAATGTACACAGGTATTTCTTTAATAAATCGTATTTTTAGCTCATCTGATTTTTTGAAAAAAAATGAGTTATTGTCATCACTTGAGCGGTTGTCGGCGTCTGCGTCGGCGTTGCCTGGTTAAGTTTTATGCTTAGGTCAGCTCTCCTAAACTATCAAAGCTATTGCTTTGAAGCTTTGAATACTTGTTCACCATCATAAGCTGACCCTGTATAGCAAGAAACATAACTCCATCTTGCTTTTTGCAAGATTTATGGCCCCTTTCGTACTTAGAAAATATCAGATTTCTTGGTTAAGTTTTATGTTTAGGTCAACTTTTCTCCTAAACTATCAAAGCTATTGCTTTGAAACTTGGCATACTTGTTTACCATCATAAGCAGACCCTGTACATCAAGAAACATAACTCCATCTTGCTTTTTGCAAGAATTATTGCCCCTTTTGGACTTAGAAAATCAGTTTTCTTGGTTAAGTTTTATGTTTAGGTCAGCTTTTATCCTAAACTATCAAAGCTATTGCTTTAAAACTTGCAACACTTGTTCACCATCATGAGCTGACCCTGTACAGCAAGAAACATAACTCCATCCTGCTTTTTGCAAGATTTATGGCCCCTTTTGGACTTAGAAAATATCAGATTTCTTGGTTAAGTTTTATGTTTAGGTGAACTTTTTCTCTCAAACTATCAAAGCTCTTGCTTTGAAACTTGCAACACTTGTTCACCATCATAAGCTGACCCTGTACAGCAAGAAACATAACTCCATCCTGCTTTTTGCAATAATTATTGCCCCTTTTGGACTTAGAAAATCATTTTCTAGGTTGAGTATTATGTTTAAGTATACTTTTCTCATAAAATATCAAAGCTATTGCTTTAATACTTGCAACAGTTTTTCACCATCATAAGTGGACACTGTACATCAAGAAACATAACTCTATCCTGCTTTTTGCAAGAATGATGACCCTTTTTAGACTTAGAAAATCATGGGTAGGACAATATTTCTATTATACAAAAAAAATCAGATGAGCGTCAGCACCCGCAAGGCGGTGCTCTTGTTAGGGTTTATGATAGAATTCAATCATATCTCAAATAAATAATTAATTTACAAAAGGAAGATAAAATGCGCGAAACTTTTTTATACGAAGTTGAAAATTTGTTGAGCGCACGGGAAATTTGCACACTCGTTTGTATACACACTAAAAATTCACAGAATGGCAACTGGGGATAATCCCGTGTCATCTCATGTTAGAGCGTTATCTTATTTCAAAGCGTTGGCCGACTTGATCAATCGTGATCAAATCAACAGACGTTTACTGAAGTATAAAATTAGCGGTACGCCCGGCGTGTAATAATTGTAAGTGCGACATTAACTTTTTAACACTGTAGCCAATGGGGCTACGGACTTCCAATTTTTTGTAGCCCAACAGAATTTTTCTTAGCCCCACTAATTTTTCGCTCAAGATAACAAGACTTTCATTCTAGATTTCTTTCAATATACTGCTGTAGGTTGGTGAATATTGATGTATTTCAGAAATTTGTATGAGTTTTTCAGAATTGATTTCGAAATCTGAAACAGTGTTCACAAAATAATGCAGAAAGTCAAAGACAGTGTCATGAAACGAGATCTAAACAGCTTTGTAGACAAGAAATAGCTCGGCAGTAGACAGACCAGGGGTCTCGCTAGGCCCATTATTTTTTGGGGGGAGAAGTCAATGACCATTCATTTTCTTAGTTACATCATTTTACCATATACAGTGATTATTGTTTCAATACAAAATTCTGAAAAAAATGTTTTCTGTTCAAGATGGTGCTGAATCAAACACGCTGATTTTTTTTGTTGCTACATCGTGTTATATATGAATGCAGGATGAAAAGGGGTTTATTCACAGGAGTCTGAAATTCTATCAGTAAGACCATAGAAGTCTATCTTTACAAAAAATACCCCCTATATATGTGTTTATTTTATATATAGGGGGTATTTTTGTAAAGATAGACTTCTATGGTCTTATTGATAGATTTTCAGATTCCTGTGGTTTATTTTTATTACCGAGTCACCACTTGTGTGAACAGTTTCTCATTCGAATAAGACTGAAAGTAAACTGTGTCAAACCTAGAAATACATATTCAAATCAATTCATCCATCAAAGTCAGTTTTACAAAGTTAATACTTTACATGTCATTCTTTTACCATGGATACCAAATAATTGTGTCTATAATTCCAATTTATTGCATAATGTAATTGACAGTTTCTTTAGAAAATGACTCGCACGTGTTGACAATTAAATGCTAAGTGTCAAAGATGTAACTGCGGCGCTGATTGGCCTATTACAATTGCCTCTGGTGAAACCGATAATTTGATTTGCTTTCACACTTCTCGCGAAAATCTCACAAGTACCTGAAGTAGGCGGAGCTTAAATTATGCTATCGGCATGTGTGTGTGTATTCAATGCACATTATGACATGGTGCAAATTGTCAAAAGATTAGCGAGTGCGCATCGCTTTGAGATTAGATTTGAGCGAAGTTTGAAGCTTCAAAGCAACTATTTTGCTCCCAGGTTTGCAATGATCTTTTTGGTAAATTTATTCCTCAGAATTTTTCATAGCCCAACGGGCTACGGTCTGCCGATTTTCTGTCGCCCGAGCCGATTTTTCGTAGCCATTAGCATCGGGCTACTGTTAATGTCGCACACTGTATTTTTGTGTTTCTGGGTGGAAGTTTAATGCAGTAGCATTATTTCCCACAATTCCACCGGTAATAGGTAACTGTAAACATCCAAGATGGTGACCATGGTAGGTCAAAACATGACCTATTATTTCCGATAACTGTGCTCCCAGGTGAATAAAATTAACTTTTAAGGAAGTGAAGATAATTTTTCTTGGAAACGAGTTTAATTTTAGTAAGCATATGAATTGAATGTTGTGTATTGCGGAATATCAATCATTAATACACCGGTAATTGGTACATCAAGGATATGCCTTATGATTCCTGATTACCTATCGTTTCGTGATGCAAATAAATGTCTAGAATTTACACATGTGCAACGTCGTATGTCATCTGAAAACTATGCCATTTTTAGTTGAAACACTATTCAACAACATTTCCAAGCAAAGAAGCTGGTAAATAGGTTGTAATTTTGAAATACCCATACAAACGTTTTTTTAAAAAAGCATTAGAATATGTTTTTACACCCGTTTTTACCCTTTTATTGTGTCACTTTTTGCAGTTTCAAGACTTTTCCCCAAGTTGTCTCCCTGTGATCTTGGTCACCGAAGTGATTTGCATAATACAGAGTTACCTAAAAGTTTCTTAATATAATCGAGTGTAGCGAAAATCCAATTAACGTCCAATTATGAAATTCGCCAGTTGGAGATTTTTAGCGCCAGGATATATTATTTGGCGCCATTGGCGACTCTCCCTGTATCTTGGTAAAATACCCCAAACAAGCTAAATTAGCTTATTCGGGAGATTTGCCCAGTCTGTATATTGTTACATGATGTAACAATAAAAAGCCATAATAGGTAAGGCTTTGTAATGAATTTCTTGGATCAAATGAATTTGGCACTTTAAAAAAAAAAACTAAAATATTTAGAAGAACCATCCTGCATGTGAAGTAGTTTCAACGTTTCTCAAAGTACATTGTAAACCATAGCATTACACACAACAGTCAGCAATGTGCTTGTTTGGCATGCCTTAACATGCCTCATTTCACCCATTAAATTCTTCCAAATATGCAAATAAATCCTCGTACAAAATGGTCTTCCTGAACAGTTCCACAGATTTTGAAAACAATTTAAGGTATTCGACCCCTAATAGTAATGTTTCAAAAATTGCATTTGCTTGGTATATTCTTAAAGTTGACTGTGTTTCGCACTGTGTTGTAAACAACAATTTCAAAGTGATAACCACTGTCCAAAATGTTAGCAGAGTATTCATTATACCATTGAATTTGATAAAAGAAACATCAAACTATTGGTAAACAATAATAAAACACAAAATAAAACTGTCAATATCATTTTCTAGTAAACTGATCTGAGACAGAATTCAAACTATTAAGGTCGAGTCCTGTGGGACTGTTTTAAATGTTGCTCACTTCATTCAAAATACAAAATCTGCCTACATTTCTTCCACAGTATGTAATCTAAAGAGTAAAGGCAAATTAGAGAACTTTTACTGCATGTAACTCAGTATTTTTAACCTTTAGCATGCTAGATAAATTGTCGTCTGCTGGAAATGTCGTCTGCTAAAATTGTAAAATTCATTCAATTTGCTCCAAAATTGGAAGAAATATTGTCAAAGTAGCAAACAGCTTGGAACCTGATCAGACGCCGATTTAATCGGCGTCTGATCTGGTTCCAAGCTGTTTGCAAAGGCTGTTAAATTCGCCTGCAGCAGGCTAAGGGTTAAAGATGTCTAACTCTGCCCCCTTTTGTTTCAGAGGTTAATTCAGCAGGAAATTGCTTATCAGCTGAAAAATTCCACTTTAGTACAATAAATCAATAATGTTTTGAAAAAAGTAAAAACTTATTAGTAAAAAAGGAAAATAAGGGAAAAAAATTGGTCCCAGTGGGGCTTGAACCTACGTCCCCCCTAAAAAATTTCAGTCAAAGTAGGTTTATGGTAGGAATTGAATATTCTTCAAAAGTACGGGTCTAATACCTTAAAGCCTAAAAATCTTTGAAAGGCAAGTTTTGATAATTTTAATGTTTTATTAAAAGAAAACATACATGTTAATTTTTGCTGTGACATATCTGCGCAAAATTTCATGATATAGTTAATTATAAAGTCCAAAGAAGATGATGGCTTAGAGACAACAATTAAAATATTGAAATCATTAAGAAAAAGAAGCCATCAAGGTAAGCCATATGAGTAAGGCTACACATATTCATGCTTTTGAATTATATGGACCAGGGCTCCAGATAAGATGCGTATTGGCGTAAATTACGCTTTCAAATAATGCATATAGGCATGTCTGATAATTTTTAAGCGTATAAAAACGTATAAGAAATTATGGAAACGCCAGCAATTACTTTTTACTAGCGGAAACAAAATCTATATCGTTTAAATGCTTTACATAACAGAGCACGGTCGGCATTAATTCTCCCACATAGAATGTACACACGCATTGATTGGTACTCTATAAACCTAAGTTAAACTACATTATACACTCAATGCATGCATAAATCAAATAGTAGGGAAAAGATATTGAAGGTATGGTAGGGTATTTTAAAGCGGTGTCAATTTGAAATATCAACTTCCGGTGTATAGTGAACAGCAAAATATCTCTAAGAATGTAAAGAGTGAACAAACACTACGCATTTTTAAACCAACAAAAATGATCCCCAAAACATATTTTAAGCCAAAGCAAGCCAAGAGAGAGAAAAAAAGCAAAAACTTGAATGCTGAATTGAAACTGAACTGCAAACAAATTCATGGGTGTTACACCCAATAAATATGTTATAAAACCAATTTCTGTTATGTTGTTTTTCACATTTACAAATTTTCAGGAGTAAATTTACTCCTAGTAAATTTCAGATTTTACCATTTTACTCATTCACAAAAAATATGATGAGTAAATACTCGTAGGCCAAAAAAATTATCTGGAGCCCTGATGGACTGTCTTGGGTTAATGCCATAAGTTAAGCTCGACTTTTCGCCCCAATGTCTGTGTCACCATTGCCATTGGTTAACTCTGATTTGAATTTTGACAGAGTTATGCCCATTTTTAACTTAAAATTTTTTTATTAAAGTTTTATATAACGTCCAATATCTCCGTTACTTTCAAAGCTATTGACCATTAAGCCCCTTTTACTGGCAAATCTCTAATTCAGAGTCAAGCGCTGAGAAAAGTCGAGCGTGCTGTCTTATGGACAGGCTCTTGTTCTAACTTTAAACTTTCTTAAAGGTCCATTACTAAGGGAAAGTGAGTTGGCAATTTTTTTCATAGCCAGTGTATAGACTTCTGCAAGACACTAAATAATGAAGATTGGCAGGTCAAAATTTACAGAAGGTCTTTGGAACTCAAAGAAATGTATGTGTATTATGTTGAAATTTCAATGAATCGACAGAATGACCCCCCAGGTCTTTTTAACTTTCTTCATACTTCATAGAAAAATAATTGTACATATACTGCGATTTATTTCGAATTTCTACATACCAACTTTCATTTTCCAATAAAATGAAATAGTTTCTGTGCTTTTTAAAAGAAATTAAAATGTTCACTTTCCTTAGTATTGGACCTTTAACAGATTAAATTTGTTGAAACAAAGTCTTATTGACAACCCTGAGAATGGAGGGAATGTATTGTTGGTAATGGACCCTGTGTCTTTTGAAATTTGAGCTATTTCGATGACTAGCTATGCAATGTACATCATTTCTGAGCGATGTCCATTTTTCTCCCAATTACACTTAGCATACTATCAGTACAGTCTGACAAATACATTATGTATATAGCATTCTAATGAGCATCCTTTATTTAAATTCTGTTAAACCGGTTTTCTTCAGTAAGGTAACACATGTTTTTTTGTCATTTTCCCTTACACTGAGACAGGTGTAAAATATCCATGATTTGCTGTCTTCGATTTAACATGACAGCTTTCATTTCAATCAATAAAGCTGTTTGGTTAAATGCAATGGATTTCTACAGGTATTGATCTCTTTGTTGCGGAAATTTCATAGCTAAATAGTAGCACCAGGTTTCCCTGATACAGACTTGCATTTTTGCTTATTTTAATATGCTTCAATTCACTGTAAAAGCAAAATTTGTGGGGGAGGATGTTGGTTTAGCTGATCATGCAGTGAGAAAAGTTCCTTTATTCAGTGTAAGGTAATTGCGATTTTTTTTCTTTCCTGGAAACATTCAGTTACAGCTGTTGTTGAGCTTGTGATGCTCCTTGTCAGATCATTAGACTTCTGAAAATATTTTAGCTCACCTGATTTTATGTATGTAATCACCCTGTGTCCAGCATCCCACAACCTTGTTAACAATTTGAATGTTTATACTGTAGAAGTCACAGTTTTTGCCCAAGCTTAATGAAATTTGGTCAAAAGATTTATCTTAAAAAATTCTATGTAGAAGTGTGATACTGGGTCATAGAACTTCCTTCAGGGTTTTGTGGTTACTGGGTACGTTTATTAAAGTTAATCTCAATAGGCATATTACAAAGTAATGAGACAATTATTTTTAAGGTGACTTAAATTAAATGCTAGATTTTCATCCCCAACTGCCAACTCTTTTTGTCCATAGCCTCTTAAATTTTATTTACTAAAATGGAACTGTTGAAGTGGGCTCAGTACTTGTGTATCAGTCTGATAAGGTCCGATAATAGCATTCTTTCGTATCAGTCAGTGTTGTTTTTGAAAAAAAAAATCTATTTCCGTTATCAGTGCTAGCCCTGACCATTATAAATTAATAGCCACTTTTTTTTTAGGGAAAAAATTAATAGACAAACTTGGCATGCGCGTTATTCGCGTGCGTTTTCGCATTTCAATAAAAAACATAAAACAGGGTATTTTTAACTATTTAATCTTGTTTTGTTCATGGACCACTTAAACACACTTTTATTTTCAATTATCATTATTCATGTTTATCATAGGTTTTGAATAATCAAACATTTTTAAGCATCTTCAGTTCAGTCATAAAGCAGTATGTATTTATTAAACAAACAGGAATAACGTTTTGTTGGGGGTTTTTTTCATTCGAATTCATTGCAAGTTTCTTCTAGTGCAAATCTGTGATTCTGAATACATTTTCAATAAATGTCATTATACATTTATCATATCACTGAACATACCGTTGATACTCGCGAAAAATGCGCAGATTTATGACCCCCGGGACCAACCCTGAGTCGTGAATGCATAGTATTCCTGGGTGTAGACTATTTTCCAACTTCAAATTAAGTTCATTTGCGATTTTCGCCATTTCGGTAAAGGGAAACTACTCTCAGTGCTTACTGTCTACGTTAAAATCTAAGATTGCCGTTACATACCGTAAAAGAGCAAGTGTTTTTTTTATGCCCCCGAAAGGAGGCATATAGTTTTTGAACCGTCCGTCGGTCTGTCCGCAATTTTCGTGTCCGGTCCATATCTTTGTCATCGATGGATGGATTTTCAAATAACTTGGCATGAATGTGTACCACAGTAAGATGACGTGCAGTGCGCAAGACCCAGGTCCGTAGCTCAAAGATCAAGGTCACACTTAGACGTTAAAGGATAGTGCATTGATGGGCGTGTCCGGTCCATATCTTTGTCATCGATGGATGGATTTTCAAATAACTTGGCATGAATGTGTACCACAGTAAGATGACGTGCAGTGCGCAAGACCCAGGTCCGTAGCTCAAAGGTCAAGGTCACACTTAGACGTTAAAGGATAGTGCATTGATGGGCGTGTCCGGTCCATATCTTTGTTATCGATGGATGGATTTTCAAATAACTTGGCATGAATGTGTACCACAGTAAGACGACGTGCAGTGTGCAAGACCAGTCTGTAGCTCAAAGGTCAGGTCACACTTAGACGTTAAAGGATAGTGCATGAGGGCGGTCGGTCCATATCTTGTCATCGATGGATGATTTCAATAACTTGCTGAATGTGTACCCAGTAAGCGACGTGCAGTGCGCAGACAGGTCGTACTCAAGGTCAGGCACACTTAGACGTAAGGATAGTGCATTGATGGGCGTGTCCGGTCCATATCTTTGTCATCCATGGATGGATTTTCAAATAATTTGGCATTAATGTGTACCACAGTAAGACGACTTGTCCTGCGCAAGACCCAGGTTCGTAGCTCAAAGGTCAAGGTTACACTTAGATGTTAAAGGATAGTGCATTGATGGGCGTGTCCGGTCCATATCTTTGTCATCGATGGATGGATTTTCAAATAACTTGGCATGAATGTGTACCACAATAAGACGACATGTCACACGCAAGGCCCAGGTCCGTAGCTCAAAGGTCAAGGTCACACTTAGACGTTAAAGATCATTTTTCATGATAGTGCATTGATGGGCATGTCCGGTCCATATCTTTGTCATTCATGCATGGATTTTAAAATAACTATGCATGAATGTGTGACACAGTAAGACGATGTGTCTCGCGCAAGACCCAGCTCCGTAGGTCAAAGGTCCTAAACTCTAACATCGGTCATAACTATTCATTCAAAGTGCCATCGGGGGCATGTGTCATCCTATGGAGACAGCTCTTGTTTTTTTCTTAAACAATTTTAATTTCATATAAATTTAAAATTATTTTGATGAAAGAAATATAAAAGATCATAGATATTATGATACTAATTAAAGATCGGTTGTTATCTTCAACCGAGATCAAACTGTGAACAACAAAACTGACACAAGGTGACGATAATTACTGGCCATTTAATAAACAGCAGACTGTGTTCAATTAAGCGTGTCAAAGTCACCTTTTAGAGGGGGTAATTATGCCTCTTGGTAAAAATACTTCCTGCTACCGACTGCATGTTTTTGTCGATAAAACTATGTATGTTCCAGCTGTTTATGGACAATTTTTTGCAATATTTTTTGTAGCATTTTTATTAATTAATCGCCATTTTCTATCGCCGAAAATTGTGTTTTAATCGACTTTTGAATAAAATAATCGCCATTTGGCGATAATGTTGATTGGCAGCGCAAGCACTGCCGTTATAGAGAAATGTGCAATATTTGGCAACATTTCTTTCATGGAAGTTGTAGGTGAAATATTAAATCTAACGAAAAAGTTATGAAAGGGGACAGCAAACAAAATGAATATCATCTGTGTTATGAAACAGAAGTCATCTTCATCATTCTTCCCTAATTTGGGCATTACCATTATGTAGTAAGAAGAGAATCATATTTTGTTAGTCATTATATAATATGAACCATAGTTTTTGTGTAAAAATGTATAACTCAAATTAATGTTCAATGTTTTATTGTATTTCACATAGTTTTGCCATGTATAACATATTTGGTAATGCCTAGATAGTTATGATGATGTAGCTGAAGTTTTCATTAAATTTTTCATATGTTTTTTGTTAGTCCGATTTTCATAATTTTTGCCACTTTATTTCTTTCATGATAGATAAATTTTCTGGATATTGCTTATTCCCCATTAACAGAAGTAGTTCCTGTTATTTATTATAATTACAGTGATACCAGAATAATGGAATTGTCAGTTATTTCTCTCGAGGAAACTTGAATAATTGTTTAAGGCCTATGATTTTTATACCAATAATCAATGTCACACAGGTGCTTACTTGCCAGTTATGGTTGTTATGGCAATCATGTATTGATGTGTCAGTTTCATAGTGATCATCCAATTCCTTTATTTTATTAAAAACTAAAACCCTAGATCTTTCATATATAGTAATTGTTCAATTTGTTGCTCTAATTTTGATGTCTTCAACCAAACGCCAGCACAGTGTTACTTCCCCTTATCGGTACAGTAGACACTGCCAGCACGCATAAATTGGGCTGAATTTCAGCCAAGTTACATTTTTCACTATTTAATTTTGTTGTACATCTCAGTAGCTTGCTTGTAAAACGAGCAAATAACTAAAATATAATGCAGTAATACTAAAATTACTTCTTTTTCTGGTGTTGTGACGCACACCTGCCAAAATGTAAACACTGAAATTATTTGACGGTATTGAGTACAGTAAAAGAATTTGACGAATGGCATACTGCAAAATATAGATACATTAAATACATTCATTATGTTCTTAAAGGTTGTGACATAATGTCAATTTGCCTGTACATTATGGCAAGCATTTGATTTACCAGTTGTTGCCAAGGGTGACGCCATTTTAGGATCACATGGTTGTGCCATCATCACGTGATTTGCTTGGAGGCAGGGATGATTGTTTGACAATATTCCTTTGTGGAGGTTGGTTTTCAACCTGTGTAGTGTATACTGAATATCTAGAACAATATAATTTCCAACACTGCGGCTGTGCATGGATTGTGTGCATTCCAGCGGAGTGTGAATGGTTCTTGTTAATTTGTCACAATATAACATATTGCACACTGTAAGTATTTCACATACAATTTAAACTGAAACAACAGGCTTTTACAAAAACTGGCAAAATAATCACATTTATTTGTCTGTGATAATAACACCAAGAACAGATTGAATTGTTTTACAAAAAAAAAATGATGAAAAATAGGAAAATTGGATTTGATTTATCACATACTGTCATCGTACGAGTATAAGACGCACGTTTTTTACTGAGATTTTTGTCTGGAAGGACCGATTTGACCTATACACTGGTATAGAACAAGAGCACATTTTTTCCCAACTCAAAAAAAAAAGAAAATCGATCTTTGTTTACACCGCTTTTACTTTTACTTTACATTGAAGAGAACTCAAGGGGAGTAACTACCTATGACTCGGGCATAGCTTAACAGCCGGTATCGGGAGACGGCATCTTAAATTAGTTTTGTATAAAGTGTAAAATTAAGAGCTCACGTAAAAAGCTTTAAATAAATAAATGCTGCTTTTCATTAAAATATATTTTACAACGCATTTCTGTATAAACTTATCATTAAGTTTTTAACAAAACTTGTGTAAAACTTTCCAACGTGTTTTCACACATTTTGCAGTAAAATACTTGAAACTCCGGAAATTCAAACATTAGTTTGATAGTTGTCTATAATCCCCTTGTTCATCAAGAAATTCACGCCCGAGGCATTAATTATCTTACCACCTACAGTCACAATCTGCAAACAATTAACCGTTTAATCATACCTGGAGGCAATTGTAAACATGTACATGCAAGATTTTAGATTGATCCAGTAACATCATAGTCGCTGATCCGTAGTGTTCAAAACAATATGCAAACCAAAGTGTACTTCCGTTTTTGCTGGCCTCAATATTTATGGAGCAATCGGAGGATGCGGCAGTTTAGTGCTTACACCGAGTTTATGCCTTTCAATTTAAATACTTGCACAATATGCAAAAGAAAATCTACCATGATTTAGCAAAAATCAGCCAGATCATCTCAAAAACTATAGAGAATTTCGGACAAACATAAAGTCGGATAAGTGAATTTTATAAGATAAATTGCAATGCAATTCATACTACCCTAAGGATTTTGCAAGTTTATAAAAATTGATTGACAACTATTGTGATATTGCAATTAATTAACACAAGAAGTATTCCCAGTTTAAATACATGTAGTTTTAATCTAAATATGGACAATCCAGAGCAAGAGATTCCCTATTTAGCTCGACTTTTTGAAGAAAAAGTAGAGCTATTGCACTCGGCCCGGTGTCGCCGTTGGTTAAAGTTTTTGATAAAGTCAAATATCTCTGTTACTATCAAAGCTATTGACTTGAAACTTAAAATATTATTTACTATAAAAGTCTACACCAGGAGAAACAATCCTCATAACTTCTGATTTGAATTTTGACAGAATTATGCCCCTTTTTAACTTAGAATTTTTGGTTAAAGTTTTTGATAAAGTCAAATATCTGTTACTATCAAAGCTTTTGACTTGAAACTTAAAATACTTATTAACCATCAAAATCTATACCAGGAGAAACAATCCCCATAACTCTGATTTGAATTTTGACAGAATTATGCCCCTTTTTAACTTTTTTGTTAAAGTTTTCTATACCGTCAAATATCTCTGTTACTTTCAAAGCTATTGACTATTAAGCCCCTTTTACTGGCAAAGCTCTAATTCAGAGTCAAGCACTGAGAATAGTCAAGCATGCTGTCTTATGGACAGCTCTTGTTCTGACTTTAAACTTTCTTAACTAAATTTGTTGAATCAAAGCTTTTGACTTGAAACTCAAAATTGTTATTTACTATCAAAGTCTACACCAGGAGACACAATTCCCATAACTCTGATTTGAATTTTGACAGAGTTATGTCCCTTTTTAACTTGGAATTTTTTTTACTGGCAAAGCTCTAATTCAGAGTCGAGCGCTGAGAAAAGTCGAGCGCACTGTCTTGGGGACAGCTCTTCTGCTACCAATACATGGGTATAAGCATTTTTCCAGAAACCTGTTGATATTTTTTCACTGTGTCTTACACACGAGTGCAAGCTATATTCGTACGATTACGGTAAAGTGGAGAATGAGTTTTGCCCTGTTGTTAAGCAAAGTTGATTGTGAAAGAAAGGTTAAAGGACATGATTACTTTGAAAAAAAACAGACCTCAAAAGCAGAGTTCAAGAATAGGGTATATACATGTATGCATTCCTTAGCATGGTATGCAGAAATAAAAGTGAATTGCTAGACATTAGCTATAGAATATTAGAATGACTTTGTCTTTCTTTGAAGTAAAAAAAAAATGCAAGTGCACATGTCAGTAATTATGTAAAAATGACGTTTTCAAGGGCAGATAACTCTTTTTCAGTACTGGTGGCCTATGACTTATTGCATATTTTTGTTTCTTAAGATGATTGTACTTCAATATCCAAAGTTTGAAGAAATTCTGTTATTAGGAAAAAAATTGCCCATCTTATATAGGGGAGCTTTTTTAAAACATATAAAAAATGATAAGTATATAGTACTCCAAAGCAGTGCAGTAGTCATACACTGCATTCTGCCTTTATAAAGATATATTTAACATTTTTATGCTGTTTCCAGGTTTTATATTGCATGAAAATAATTTATTTTCCTTCTTTTGCAACTAAATATTTTACCCAGTTGTATCCAATGATGAAATTCATATTGGCCTGAAGTATTCAAACATATTAAATATTTTCTGCGGCACCAGGTCTCTGATAGGTGTTGGAAATCAATATTGATAATCAATGAAAGGCTAGCATTAGAATTGATCCAGATCAATCCCTTTGAAATTATCTCTGCGGAGCTTCATTGTTGTATGTCTAATTGATTGAAAATGTGGCACTTTTTCTCAACTGGTTCAGGTAAATGCACTTGGGGGTCTTGTGACAATTGCAGGTTGTTCTGAGGGTGCACCATTATTTTTGTTTTGCTTTAAACATACTAGTTTGAAAATTCTACTACTGACAGATTGTCAAACTCCTTTTTGATGCTTACAGAGCTTATTGCAAAGTATTTCAAGCTCCATTTTTTTGTATGTAGGAACTTTGTAACCAATCCAACTAAATATAACAAGTTGGGGGTTTCTAAGGATTGGGTGAAAATGTATGAACATGTTTTCTGAAATCTTTTTCCCCAAATTCTCTTTCTGTCTTTGTAAAATCATTTCTTTTAGAGAGGTGGCTGTTTCTAAGCAAACCTGCTTAGTCCCATTTGCAAATAAATCTTGCAGATCATCTGAATGCTGTTTAATAGCTTTTATGTAGCTTATTTACCACAGTATTTTATTTATTTTCAGATTGAGAAAATAAAAATTTGACTGAATTTCCAGAAGTAAGAAGGAAAAAAACCACAGAAAACATGTCTGACTGTAAGTAAAATGTTGTGTTTGTCACCCAAAATTAGTTTGTTTTCTGTACTTATGATTTCTTAACTTGGATACTATTTCGCAATTTTCAGTTTTCTGTCCTATTCATATTTTACAATATCAAGAACTTTTACATCATTCTTCTTTCAAGTATAAAAAATTTTATTTTATTCTTGATGAAATTTTGGAAAAAAATGTGTAAAATGAAAGCCTATAGATATTAAAAATGTAATCATAGGTAAAAAGGGGACAGTTCCAAAATGCAACAACGTTAGGGTTAATTTGGTCTTGGTTTATCAATAATTCATCTGCATAAAATGCTTTCTCGCATAATAAAACAGCTTGTAAACTATCATATTGATCCCATTGATTTTTACAACATTGTGAAAGAAACCTTCAAGTATGGGTATTATTACCTCAGGGTCTGTCCGCGCAGAATTTCACCCAATTGTTACAGCTACATTAATGTCATTCGCTGCAGTCATTGTTAATATGTTTACTCAGGAAGCTTGTAAAAGCTATAGACAATATTTGATAGTATTCCAACAACTGAGCACCTTGTGCTTGTACAAACCTGAAATTTTCAGTCACGGAAAAAATTTCAGCCTCAGTAGCTATCAGATTGCTTGCTGGCATGTTCTGATTGGCCGATATCTGGTTACCTAGCAACCACCTGTCAACATTGTATTCTTTGATCAGCAGGTAAGTCATGAAATAGATTTTCATGTGTGACTGTATTCCTTATGTAGAAATCTGGGTGGACACCAAGAAGATTTCATGCTGACTGATATGGTATATAATATGTCTTGTGGCATTTTATTAATCAAAGATTGAGATGAAATCACACAAAAAAAAAAAACATTTGGCATAATTTTTTTGCGGTCAGCAATAAAAATTGTACAAGGCGCATGCATGAAGCGATAAAGGGTTTCATGTTACAGTAAGAAGGTCTGCTTAGGAAATGAACTTTAAAAGTCATGTGAGGATTCTTGTGATGATTGATCGTTAACTGATGTCAGAATGAGACTGGAGAAAATGCCACAGAATACTTGAGGTATGTTTGTTTTGTATTTTTTCGCTTTGTTTTGCTGTTTTTGTAGAAGACCATATTAAGTTTGGTAGTTGTTTCCAAGAAACTATTTATGGTCAAATTGGTGCTTAGTGCCTGGTTCAGGTAGCATATTTCTTAAGAATAGTTGTAAGTTCCTAGTTGCATCATAGTGCTGTATGTATAATGTAAGAATTTTAAATCTATGAGGATTAAATATGGCCTTTTGAGAAATGCGTTCTCTTCAGATTTTAACATAATTTGAAGTGGTTGTGCAGGATGGCCGTAATACCAAGAAGCTGAAATATTCCTTTTGTTTTTCATGTTTGCACTTCTGCTTACTTCAGGAGAAGTGCCACAGAATTCTAAAGAAGAAAAACAAACAAAAAAGATCCTTCTTTCTTTCTAGTTCAGACTCTACTTCAAATTGTAATGACCAGCAATAGTTGTTTTATTTGTATTGACTGGAAATTCTGTAACTGTTATTGAGGAAATGATGCTCCTCTTAAATAGAGAATGAGGATAAGTTTGTCCCTGCCACCTTGTGGTGATTTCTGCCAGGGTTGCTACTTTGTAAGCTTAATTTTACTGTCGAGTGGTAATGTAGGTTGGGTAATTTATGCAGAGCTTTTATTTCCCAAATTTATAGATAGAAGTTTGAGAATGTTTGATTCTTAGCTTGTTGTAATATTCAAGATGATGACGATATAATATAGGAGCATTTTGAATTTCATCGTCAATGCTTTCACCAGTTGCCGCTGAACACTTTGGGATGGACACTACACTTACGTTTAACAATTTTTTTCATGCAACGAAACTAGCCAGCTGGCAAACAGATAGTTGATGGTTCTGCCTGGTACTCGCCGGTGCCTGAATTTTTTTTTCAAGAAGTGGCGCCTGGGTCTTTCTCTTCCGTTGAAAGCGGGAAAATGGCCAGATGACCAATGATAGTGTCTGTGTGATGTTAAACTCAACAAAAAACTATCTGCTTTCTGCAGGTAGTAGAGAAAAATGGTACCAAATCAACTGTACTAGAATAATTTGACAGAATACAAGAATGTAATTGGAAATAATGTCATAACTGGAACTAACAGTCCTGATTAGTTCAAGTCTATGTTCTTTGGTACGTGAGGCTTGCATTTCAGGGTACTGAAGTGATGGGATCTAGTCTACAACCTTGGGTATGAGTGACCCACAGCTTGAACCCCTTGATCAGTATTCCCTTAATTTGCACCACCATTTTCTTTAACAGAAGTCTACTAACACACAGGCTGTTTTGCTAAAGATCTAAAAAAAATATCGTACTGGTACAGAATCCAGGAACACTGGTTAGGTTAACTGCCTGCCGTTACATGACTGAAGAACTGTTGAAAAACGGCGTTAAACCCAAAACAAACAAACAAACAAAAGTAAAAATAAAAGCGATTCATTGATATAAATGTTGGCCAAATAATAATTGAATTTTTGAAGAATAGAAAGGAGTTTGGAAAGACATCCTTGGGTACTGAATGTTTTCTCCATTATTTTTGAAAATATGAGATTTATGGAGGGTTTAGGATGGGGGTTAGAAGATAGTGAAGGAAAAAATCAAGTAAGTTTTTTATTTTCACTAAAGATATAAATTGATTGTGTATTTAAAGCTGTATTCATTATCAAATATGTAGTAACTGTCAATTGCTAAAAAAAAAAAAATCTTCAAAATTTTTCTATATAGAAAGATATGACTTGCATCAATGTTAAGATTCTACTATTTCCCATGTATGAACATCCTGTGCATAGCAACATAGTGAATTTTGATACATTCATCACCTGGAAGATTGGGTGTGACTTGTGAACTTTAAGCATTTTTTTTATATTTGATAATCATTCCTTTTGCAGAAATGTAATATCTGTTTGTTAGAAGTAAAATTATTCTTGTAATTGATAAAGCTACCAGAGAGCAGTCTCCATCAATATCCGAAAATAATTTCCTCTCCAAATTAAGGATTAAAAGGCCATCATAATTATCATCTTTAGGAAGCGCACTGTAGATGAATACGATAATGGAACTTTTTGTAGTGATAATTGATATTGTTGACCATTCAATTAACTACTAATGAAGTCGTATATTTGGCATCAGGTCTTCGCAGGTTCAGCAGAATCCAGCATTTCAGATAATTAGTATCTTTTTGTTGTTTCCCTGGAATAAAAGAATATTAATTATGATCGGAATATTAGTATGGTATAGGTATTAATGACCAATCCCCTATGAAATTGGATTCATTTCCAAGTATATTAACACCACACCCATTTCTGTACGTATATTTGGTGCGCAAACAAAGCTAGTTATCTGAATGACCACATGACTTTTGTAACTTGACCATTGTGGAGTGCGACTGTGATATTAGATTGGGTTTATTGATAATTATATATCACCTAGCGGAGTTTTAATAATTGGAGACCATATTGAATTGTTTGTTCTCGAGGGCCAATGGTGACCACCTGTTCTAACCTACCTGCTGTTTCCTGTAAAACCTTGAGGCTAAACTTATAAATTTTGCACACACACATACAGAGCACCTGTCCATTTAATTGAGTTAGTGTATTATTGATTGATAACTGAAAGGTGATGTTGAGAACAAAGAGTTTTTTTTTACTCTGAAAGAATGAAGTCAATAAACTGGTTATAGCAGGCTGTCATTGTGACTATGTATTCTGTGTGGTAAAGAACTTCCTTTGATATGCTTCCTGTTGGGAACAGATTATTGAAAATTTAATATGTGCTATTTCACTAGAAGGAAGAAAACACTATTTTACTTTATATCCGATATAAAGTGTTACATCAGTGGAAATTAGCTTTTATTGGCAACTCTTCTAAATCAATGATAGAATTTATGGAGTGACTCAGCATGGAACTAAAGGTAGGAATTGTCAAAAGAACAGTATCTTGCTCTTTTTCAGGTCTGGATTTTTTGTATAAAAAAATAATGTAAACTGCTTATAAATGTTAAGAATAATATTAAAATTTCTGAATTTTTTATGAATAGTATATTAGATAATGGTTAAACAAAGAAATATAACTGGTATTTTAGTGTCAGGTTGATTTTCTTTCATTGTAGTACTTTATAACATGTCTAACATTTTGTTTCAATTTTTGAAAAGGTTTACCTTTCATAGAGCCTCTTAGAAAAGTTTAGAAGACAAAATTCCTTTTCTTTCTTTGTGAAAAAATTATACAGAAACATTAACTCCAAGTTCTAATTATGATTTTTTTATAATTTTGTACTTCATTGAAAAATGTAACTGAAAATTTAAAAAAAATTCTACATTTCGCTATACACTGGGACCCCGTTATAACGCTGTCATCGGGGTCCAAGGTTCGAGACCCGCGGATCTAGCGGGGTTAAATTTATAACGCGGGTTGATCGTAAATGCAATACCCCACCCATCGGTAATGTATTAGACGTATTTTGGACGCTTTTTTTTTTTTTTTTTTTTTTTACCCTCTAAAATTTGGGAGCCAAGACGATACAGCGTTATAACGAATACCGCGGTATATCGAGAAGCGTTATAACGGGTTTCGAGTGTACATGTATTTTATATATAATTTGTTTCCTTTTTTTTTTCCAAAGGTAAAAAAGTTTATAAACCAGGCAGAAATCATTTCTTAACATTGAACATTAAAAAATTATTTCATTTAATAGGGTTTTTAGGGAAAAGACCCCTTGTCATATTGGGATCTTTTTCATGTTAAGTTGTTGAAATTGAGGAAAATGTATTAAGTGCATTGGTGTTTTATTTTTCAGGATTTTTCTGTTTTCATTGCAGAGATAATAATTCATAATATACCTTGCAGAAATTGTTCATTTTTTTTAGTATTTTTATTCACCATTACTACAATTGAATTGTGGTGAAGGCAAAAAATTTAGTTCAGAAAATATGTGACAGTCGATTTTAATGTTTATGAACAATGTAAGCAAGGTTTTGGTACTTTATTCAATAAATTTTAAGGTATCTGTGTCTTTTGGGTGTTTACAGAATTTTGTGAACACAATCCTTTAAACATGAAACGATACTGTTTCAGTGGCCTTCAGTTATTGCCATAAGTTATGACTGGATGGCTTCTTTCCTTCCACAACGGGGACCCTCAGTTGTAAATACATTATTTACTGAAATTAACTAGAAAAAATATCACATCTTTAAGGTAATGTTTGGTAATATTTTGGCAAAGGCTGTTTTGATGATTCCACATTACATTCAGTACAGTTCGATTTAGTTGCAAAATGGAACAATTTATTGTAATCAAGTCAAATTTAGCTCTATATACAGCCATCTTTCATGGTATAGCTCCATCCCAATAACAGAATTTATCCCTTATCAAACAAGTCTGCAAAAATGATGGCTTACTGTTTATAAAGAAAAAGATACATCTAGGATCATTAAAAGGCAGGAAAGCACTTTTTCTGTACAGTTTTATGAGCAGAGAAAGACTTTGGTTCAAAGGGTGAGCATGTCGTTTAACTGGGTAGAAATGTTTGAAAGGTTAACCACTCAGACACCACACAAACGTGTAAATGTGGGAGCCATACCTATAGGGCAAGTAGAAAAAGCCTCAAAATAATGTTGAAATTGTAATAATGTATTTTCATCGAAAAACGTGCATCAAAAGGAGGGATTGCTTTCTGTATGCAATATTGTACATGATTAATCTATTTTCATTCTACTTTCAGACGGACAGAAGCGAGAACTTGAGGGTGATGAAGAGTACCAGGGCAGGAAGCGTCAACGGGGCGAGGGAAACAGAGTAGATCTGCGTGTACTCTTGCAGAGCAAAGTAAGTTGTTTGAGCTAGTTTCCATGCTATATTATAATGAATGGGTTTTTGACTTGTGTGGAAAACAGGATAAAAACTTTTCTTAATTATTATATTATTATTATGATACCAGATTTATATAGCGCCCTTTTCATGATCAATTTCACGTTCAAAGGCGCTTTACCTAGTTCAAATGCAGCCACACAGGGCGCATAATTCATCTTCTACTAGTACAGACACAGAGCGATCTGACCAGAGGAACACCTCTAGTTGGGTGGGAAACACCGAAAAGCGTTTCTGAAAATTCCAGAGTAGCTGCCGGGGATGGAACCCCCGACGTCAGGATTGGAAGGCCAGTGTGCAAACCACTGAGCTATCCGTCGACCTTAATCATGTGTTTGACAGTAAAGAAAAAGAAGCATTTTCATGAAGGATATCAATACACAGAAATAAAAAGAGCTTTGTGTTTTCTGTAAACACACCACTCCCCCCTTTTAGTAAACCTTTATGATGGAACATTGATAGCAGCTTTTGACGGGTAGATTTGAAGAGAGCTCATTTGTTGAACTGCTCTTGTAAGATTGGTCTGACTGCAAACTCAATTTGATAACACAACAGTCTTAAGTATTTTCATATCCTGTAACAAAGGTTATGCTCTTGTTTATGCATGCTTGGTTAATTATGTTGCACAAATAAGGCATTATTGCCAATACTGATGAGTCAGTCGTAATCTTCCAGGTATTGAGCCAGTCTGTTGACATCAAATTACCTATGTTCAGCTAGGTACGGTGCATTGAAAATTGCTATGTTTAAGGACAATTTTTAAACGGAAAATTTGTTTTCTGTAGATGTTAAAGGACTAGAAGATGTTTGGAGGGGAACAGGAAAAAGATTGACATTGACAGAGTGGCCATTTTATGTTGTGTTTAGTTCCTTGTTTATTAGATAAATTGGTGTAGATTTTCATAGATGATTGCAAATAATTCATCTGTAAGTTTGGAGAAAGCTTTTATGGAAATGGTAATAATTGCTGTAGTTGATGCTGTTTGTTAATTGTTACAATCCCTTCCGTGAACATACTATTAACCCATACCTTTGCAACCAGAGTAGATCTTGATCAGCCTGCACATCTGTGCAGTCTGATCAAAATCTGCACTGTTCGCTATTCTGTCAGTATCTTTTTAGTAAGCATCCCTTTTAACAGTCAGTGGTACTGTCCAAGTTGAAAGATGGACAAGTTCATTATAGAAATTAAGCAGGGTAAGGGTAAATTGTAGTCACCTCTACCACTTTTCAGTGAACATTGTTGTATTTTAAGGTAATTGAAGCATTGGTTCTTATAATTTTCAGAATGCAGGAGCCATTATTGGGAAGGGCGGTACCAACATCAAACGTTTGAGATCAGACGTAAGTGCTTTCTTCCCACATAGATTTCAATTGAGATTGAAGTAGAAAAAAAACTTAAAAAGTCTTGAATAATTCAGATAAAAACATTTGCAAAATATACTCAAACTTGTGTGAAAGTTGCGGCTGAATTGTTAAGGACCTAATTTATATTAATATTTGATAAGTTGAACAAAAGATGCAGTGAGAATATTGAACCGGTCTAAACAATGAAGCTGGAAAATAGTTTCTGTGATACTCAACTGAATTCATTAGAAATTTGTTTTTTTGATGTATTTCAATGAACTTGAAATATTTCTAAATCAGTTTTTAAAGATTTGTTTAAAAAAATTACGGAAGTTGTTTAAAGGTACTGTGAAGTCATTGATATTTGTGGAAGACTATTTTTCACAGATTTTGTGGTTGTGTCTGTCAGCAAAATTAAATATTAATGAATGAATCAGACTTTCTAAATTTCATTAAATTTTGAATTCCACAGACTCATGGCCTTTTTATTTAGACATGAAATTTAATGTCCATGAAATTAATTGATTTCACAGTATTTTTGTTGTCTCTGAACTTTAATGAAAACCAATAAAAGTTTAAGAAGAAACAATTTTCACTCCATAAAATACCATTATATAGGCAGTTTATTAACTGGATTTTGTGTTCCTGTATAGAAATTTGTTATTTAAAGACGCGTATTTTGAGTAATGTTGAATAAATGTCCAAAGACTGGTCTGAATTTCCAAAGATAAAAGTAAATGTGGACTGGTCAATGGTCATGCAAGGTTTGTTTTAAAAGTCTGAATCTGTTTCAAAAGTCCAGAACTGCTGTTTAAACATTCCTAAAATGATTACGGACATTTGAGACCTTGAGTACTTGACTATGCATTTATTCAGCTCTAGAAAATCATCATGAAATCTGCCAGTTCCTTATATTTATTATATATGTGCAGTTTTCTCATATTTCTAGAATTTGCTATACATTTATTAGAAAGTCATTTCAATGATCTAAGCACCATATTATTCCAATAGCTTGTACATTTTATGCCATATATTTGATTCAGAATATGAACATGTCTGTTTTATTTGATGTAAAATACTTTATTGCCCATGTTTCATTTACTGAAATTGTGGATTCTTTTCCAGACACTTTGAAGATTACTAACTGCTAAATGCGTACAAATTGCTTACTGAAAAAATTCAATACACAAATTCAAAAACCTAGAGTGATTTGATTCCACAAAAGGCTGGTGCATAAGAGCCTCCTTTGCCATCTGCCACTGTCGTCAAATCAGACTGATTCCAAATGACAATGGGGAAGGAATTTTGAATCTGGCACCAAAATGGCCTAATTAAGAACATTTGGCTCCAAAATGATTGATAGGCCAAAAAGTGGTGCAAGTCTTTTGAGGTCCTGTCATGTAAATAATAGAATTTTTGTATTTCTCTGGTGAAGATTCGGAAACAAATGTTTCTGATATGACGATGTGGTGAAAAGAAAAGTCTAAGACATTCATTATTATATGATTGTTTTCTCAAATATTTGCTGTATATGTATTTATTGTGATTGACTTGTGCTAATTTTTTTCTCCAATTTTCCTCCCCATGTCCATGTCCCGCCACCATAAAAAACACGAAACGATCTTGAAACAACCTTGGCCTTGAATGAATGAAATTCCTATGGAAACGATCTTAATCTCCTATCCCACGGATGTCCACGGTCCACGATGCAGTACAAAGCAAGCGTAACAGTTCCCGATAGCGACGGCCCAGAACGGTAACATATCCCACAATACATAGAACTTTATTCTGCTTTTATCACTCACTCATTCCCGCAGTATACTGTGAACATTTTCCATGATTAAAATAAACTGGCACCATATTTAAAAAAAAATATTGAAGATTTGGGCACTGGGTCTTTCGAAATTCCATGGAACAGAAATACCATTTTCAGCCAATTAGTGAATCCATTGCAGGGGGTAAGGGTCCAAATTAAAGGGATTAAAAAAGATGTGATTAAGCACATGAATAGACGTAATGTCACCTTCGGCTACAGAAATTCTGGTCCTTGTCTCAGTAAATGGAACAAATTGATAGAACATCTGAACTTAGAAAATATGTGCCAACTAAAACCAGTATACTGACAATTATGTTGTGATGTTAGATAAATATTACATCCTATCCTTTAGTAAAGTTTTGTAATTGTGTTGAACAATGTTTGATTTTAGTGATGCAATATTTTCATTGTAAGACAATTCATTTTTACCATTCATTAAATTGCTGTGATTTTCCATTCTTTTCAAATGAAATACTTTACTCTATGCCTAAATGGTTTTAACTGAAGAAAGAAAGAACCATGCAAAAACTGGTTTTGTTACACCTGGTCCATTGGCCATTTCAGTTGTACCAATCCATTTAAAAATGCCCTGTATGTCACTATTTTTCATGGAAACACATGTTTTAATATATTTATTCGGCATTTTTTTTTAGAATTTTAACCATCAGCGCTGAACTTGGAACAGCTCTTGACTGTTTGCTAGATGTCATCCCAACTCTGGAAGAGGTGAGAATTAAAACAATATTTGTGAAACGAGAGTTGGAGGAGATGACAAGGATTTACCCTTGCATGTCTAAAAATGTATTCGACCTAATTCATCGGATATCATAGGATTGTTTTTCAGTGTGTAAAGCTCTGCACCTGCAGTTTTGTTTGGAATATCATTTAGGGAGAGAAATAGTTATGACTGTTAAAGTTGTAATGAATATGCATTAAAGTCCTAAAAGTTTGTGTTACATATATCTCTGAAAAGGATTTGACCTATAGTCATGAAGCCATGTAGGAGTATTCATCATGTGAAGTTGTTCGCTTAGAATGTCACTCAGCATGACCAGAGATATGGCAGCTCCTAAATTAGTAAAAAATATATGCATCAAGGGCCGAAAAGTTTGTCATATATATGTCACATGGTAGTTTGCTCTGCAACACCAGAGTTGTGCTGAAGTGAGGCAGATCTTAAGTAAAATGCTTACTGTCGAGGCTGCAAAGGAATGAGCAACGTTCTAAGTTTGCCAGAGTTTTAGAGCGAATCAAACATAAAAACCAGATGATTAATTGAATTGTTCGAGTGAAGTGTTAAGTAACAGCAAGTCAAACAGACTTCTTAGGACTCTATCATTTTAGTGATTTCAATACTTGCCATAATGGCATGGCATAAGCATAAGTTTTGTTGACAAATCACATTATGTGAAGGTTAACTAGGGTAAGGCAAAAAATCTGTTTTTCTGAATCTTTGTAACAGGTCTGTTCATGATTGTTTGTTTTCCAGTATCAGAACATGAAGGGAAATGACTACAACTGTGAGATCCGTATGTTGGTTCATCAGAGTCAAGCTGGCTGTGTCATCGGTAGAGCTGGCTTCAAAATCAAAGAACTCAGAGAGGTAGATATTCTTTTAGTCCTTGACAGGATTTTACATTGTTCACTATTGAGCTAATGGTAAACACTTGGCCGAGTTATCAGCATGACTGTTTAGTTTGTAGATCAGCTGAACATTCCTAGCTAAATCTCAGGGTGAGTTTATTAGTACAGATGAATGGTCTGCTGTCTTACGTCAACAAATGTACTTAAACTTCACCTCTGAAACTACAGATATTTTCTGTAGTGTCCTTGTAATGACCTCTGTCAAGTTTAACGGTTCCACTTGGCCCCAGAGCTAAGAGTAGAAAATCTTATCATGAATAGCTAGAGGGATCTTCACCAAACTTAATCAGTAGCACCATTTATTGCAACATCTCCCAAGTTTCTTCAGATGTTTCACCTTTTGGGCTTGTCAGAACAAAGAAATAGGAAAAAGATTTAAATATTTAAGAAACTGCTTAAGGAGATTTTCACCTGGAAGGTCAGGTCTTTCTTGGGTGACTTGGGCGTATTTGGGTCTGTTGTTGTGTGTCCATCAGATCTTGTGAGGGCTTTTGACTTGATAATACCCACCCCAAACCTAATGGCTTTGGACAGATAGTAGTAAAATGATACTGGTGAGTACTGTTGTTTAACATTGTTGTTTCTTTGTATTGTTTAAACATTGCTGTTGTCTAATCTTTCAGAAAACTGGAACAAACATCAAGGTGTACTCACAGTGTTGTCCAGGATCAACAGAACGTGTGGTTGCCATAGCAGGAAGACCAGACGATGTTGTTAACTGTATTGACACTATCTATGAACTGCTTGAAACTGTAAGTGGGCTGTTTTAGTAGTGGTTAATGTGTACCCATTTAGCTCTGTAAAAAAGTCTCAGAAGGGGTGCATGATTAAGAATTGGGAGGTTGTGGGTTCAGTTCCTTGATGGGCGAATGATCTTCCATGATGATTTGACATAGGAAGTCAAGTCTAAAGTCATTCCTACAGGTCTTATGATACATGCATTTGGTGAAGTTGTTAGTAACTTGAAAGGTTGTTGCATTACTGCTGACAAACAGTATTTAACCCATAACATAGGTATAGGCAAACATACAAATTAACATGTCATGCTAAGGAACCTTTTTCAGTTAATTCTTTTGGATGTTCTGTACATTTTTACACTTCTACACAAGATATAATATGGAAAGTTGCACATCCTCCACCTCTGATTATTGTTGGAAACATGTCAGTAATGGAAAACAAGATAGAAAGGAACTTGTTTTCAGAATAAACTTAGGTGAAGAAAATGTTCAAATACATGTCATTTAGATGCCATACAGTAGTTACATGCTTTTTATGCCCCCAAACAAGAAGGAAGGGCCAATGTAACTTATGAGCACTTTTACTGCAAACCACTGTCCGGGACTTCCTTATGTGATTCTATTGTCATTCCTACGTTTTCCGTCGTCAGTCACAGCAATTTAACTTTTTGCATGAAGGCACTTTACTCGCGACCACCAACCTCACTCATCTGCACACCCACGACGTCTTCAAATCAAGTAACATTATTTGAGTTACACCAGACCCGCTTACTTCACTTGTGGGTACACTGAGTCAATAAGTTCAAGGTCACAGGGGCCAATGTTAACTTTTTGCATGAAGGCACTTTACTCGCGAACCACTGCACTCAGGACCTTCAAACTTCACATGCTGATAGTACTTATTGAGTACACGACCCCTATTGACTTTGTGGTCACCAGGTCAAAGGTCAAGGCGCTGCGGGGGGCATTTGTCACCATTAGTGACAGCTCTTGTTTAGCTCTCCTTAGCATAAAAATCAGTGATATGGCTGTGAGTGATATAGAGCCACCATGGCCCTTTTGTTCAATTTCTAACAAGTCTCTTATTACCTGCAATGTCAGTATATTTGAAATAGAACATGGAAGTCAAACAAAATTAATGTTTAAAAAAGGAATTAAAAAAAAAACAAGTAAAAGACTTCATCCTCAGTTTTGGTACATGATATATTTTAAGGCTCCACCTAAAGGACCAAACCAGTACTATGATCCGAACAACTTTGATGAGTACTTCTGCCAGGAGTACGGAGGTTACACTCTGGGTGAGGGTCTACGAGGAAAGGGAGGTCGAGGCGGCCGCGGAGGCGGTATGGGAGGTGGTGGCGGTGGATTCGGAGGCAGAGGAGGTGGTGGTGGTATGGGAGGCCGAGGAGGGTAAGTTTGCATTTATGGTGTGTAATATTATTTATCATGTTCATATGCATTGTACTGGATGTTTTCCTTAGGAATGAGTCAGGACTCTGTAAGGCAACATTCTTTCTTTGCAGGGATTTGAACCATTGAGATAATGCCTGAATTTTCTCTGCCATTTCATGCTTTTTTTTTATTCTTCGAGACTTACATACTCCTTACCCAGTAAGTTATTCTAATATTTTGCTGTAGCAACCTTATTTCTGTCATTGGGGTAACTAGGTTTCACTTTTAACAGAAATGGTAAACTAGTCGTCATGTATTTTAATCTTTGAGTGAAGCAGATGTTCCATATGATGTTTTGACCAAAGTGGAAAAATTAAGTGTGTCACTTTGTCATCGGGGAATTTTTAAGTCACTGGTATTGGAAGTTAAATTAAACAAAATATCACAAGGTGAAATATGTTGATAAAGCTACAAATGGGAAGAGAAAAGTCTCTGCTGCCTATACATTTGCCTCAAAGCATGGGACATAATCTAGATGTAAGAGAAAATCAAAGAAATCAATTCAGGTCTTGATACATGACTGTTTTATCCTATGTTATGTCATTGATTTGACATTCCATTACGTAACTGAATTTTGATTTTTGTAGGCGTGGAGGTGGTGGTGGTCGTGATATGGGTGGACGTCAAGGTGGTGGATTTGGAGGAGGCCGTGGTGGTGGTGGTGGAAACTTTGGTGGACGAGGCGGTGGAATGGGCGGAGGTGGTGGAATGGGTGGCGGTGGTGGTATGGGTGGCGGCGGTGGCATGGGTGGAGGTAAGTGTACCATAGTAGTCACGCCTACAACTAGAAACTTTTTTAAAACCTTTTCATAATACATCTGTTGAATTTCTTCCCTCAGAAAGCTGTAGTCCCCCATTTCCATGAAAAAAGTAAACCGTTGCAACTTTCCTGTTGTTTGCATGGGCAGAATATAACAGAAAGTTAGCCAAAAATGTAGGATTGTTGTAGGTGTAGTATTCAGTAACTGGAGAGAACCAAACACTTAGATCAGAGTTAACCCCTGAAAGTAACTGCCCACAAACTGGCCCTGAAATGCTAACTTGTACATCTAAGAGGTATTTTAGTATATATTGTGCTCCGCCATGTAATGATGTTCATGTGGCATTGAGAGTTTTATGGCTGTAGATCCCCCACTCTCCTCTGTTGTTCCCTAATTTTGCAGGCATGCTTCTATCTAATGATCACCTGTTGCAAACTAATTGATCTAAAGATATTTCACCATTACACATTGCTTAATACATTTTGGGAAGAGAATTGCTTAGATTATGTGTTCAAGGGTGATCGTTATAGAAAGTACTGTCTGTACTAAGAAATGCATGGTAATTTCAAAGATTATTAAGATGAATTCGTTGTTAAAAAGAACAATATTGTAGAGAAATGTTTTGTTTAAGGTCGTGGAAGATCAAGAGGTGGTAATTTTGGTGGACGCCAACAAGGCAATGACTCAAACATGTCCCAAACTTTGGACTTTGGGGGATCATCAGACATGAAACCAAGTAAAAAGATGATTGTGTGCCTTATACCCTGCCTTGCTTGCTTTGTCTGCAAATCTCACTTTGGGGGTTAAATTATCAGAAACCTGCCATATTTTACTAGTAGTGCACAATGCCCTTTTGAAACTTCCCAGGGTTTATAGTTTTTCAAAGAAATGTTCAAAACGGGTCCCATTTTGGATATTTCCAGTTGCCACATTAGTGAACATGATGAAATTTTCCCTGTTTCAAAAGTTTAGTCATCTTTCTCATTAAAAGTAAAGTAGGACTGAGGTACCCTATACTTGTTCTGAGGTTTGGTGGACTGTTCATTAGAATTGCAAATTGAAGCAGACATGAAGTAATTTCTGTATAGTTCCTTACTAACACGCCCATAAAATAGCATTAAATAGGGAATATACTTTACATTAATTTGTTTATTTTTTTCGTTAAAATTATGAGCAGAGCAGTTTGTCAGATTCAAAGCAAGGTAAAAGTTTTGTTTAATACACAGCTGTGTTATAAAGGAGTCTTTGCAAGTTAAGATTTTCGTGGATGGTATTCAGATTTCTGGTACATTTGTGCAGTTATGGTGTAAACCATGAATATCTGAAAAAGTGTCTACATATTGCTTTTTATATGCCATTGAAAAGTATTTACCAGATACTGTAAAATCATTAAATTTCTTGGGCATGAAATTTCATGGGTTTGGTCAAAACAGCAGTTTCGTGGGAATATGAATTCGTGGACTTCAACTTTTGAACATGAAATGAATGGGAATTTTACTTGTTCGTTGGGATAAAATTTCGTGGATTGACTCAACCACGAAATCCACGAAAATTAGTCCCCCACGAATATAAATGATTTCACAGTATTTTGTGATACAGGGATTTGTTAGGGAATGCTTCTTAGAGCATGTTCTTTGGCAATATTCACATTTGAAAGCAGTATTTTATCCCCAAAAATGTAGACAAAAATTCTGAATAATAAATGTACCATACAGAAAAAAAATGGGTTAAAAATATGATTGTTAGAACAACTTGTATGTCAAAATTAGTAAGGAAGATCATCAAAAATGCAAGTCTTTATAAAGAAATATATCTGTAGGATAGTATTTTGCTGATGTTGTTTATATAAGGTGGATGCCTTATTTTCCCCCCAGTTTTGACCAAAATACAGCTGAATTTCTCAGAGGGAAGCGTATGGGTCATTTCAAAATCACTTGAGAAAAAAAAATACGATGATAGCCCATCAAAATGTATTGTTTAGCATTTTGAAAGTTTCTCAGATACTTTAATGCTTTCAAAACATTGTTGATACATTGTTTCTGTACTACAAGGGATACTTGCCATTTATATGTCGATAAAATGCAGAAAGCCATGGTAATGGAGAAAAAAAAAAAGCAACCTCAAAAGGAGAACAGGTCGCTTTGAATGATATTTAAGACAAATGCTTAGTCTCTGTTTTGATTGTACAAACAGGTGTTCAGCTTTCATGACATGTATGATGTTGTTACAGGTATGGGCGGTGGCCGCGGAGGAATGGGTGGCGGAAACTTTGGTGGTGGTCGTGGAGGTGGAGGTATGGGCCGTGGAGGCATGGGCGGAGGAATGGGAGGTGGCATGGGTGGAGGAATGGGCGGCGGCATGGGTGGAGGAATGGGTGGTGGCAGTGGCATGGGAATGGGGTAAGTGTATAAATTTGATCTTAATTTTAGAATAAGTTCTTGTAGGACAATTTAATGTTTGATACAGTTGAAATTCATGACAGAAATTGAAAGTGTTATTTTGTAGCTCCCAGTTACTAGTTTATTGTGAAGGATAATTTTTTCTTAATTCTTTAACTATTTAAGACAAGAATTTGAATGATAAAAGAGTTTCTTAGTGATTCTGTACAAAAGGCAACTTATATTATTCAATGAAGGACTTGCTTTGAACTTAGTAATTATAGCAGAGATATTTTCATAGCACTGAAATTTTTTGTACAGTTCCCTTAACAGTCGTAAATATTGAAATCTGCACAAAATGAGACCACAGTTAGGAAGAATGAAATGAAATGTTTTGTTTGTTTATTTATTAGTGGTGGAAATATGAACCAAGGAGGTTTTGGAGGGAACCAAGGTGGCGGATTTGGTGATAACATGGGATTCATGGATGATAATATGGTATACTTGATATAATTGTTTTTGTTAATGCTTTCTTACAATATTGTTCCTCAGTTATATACTTAGCAGGTCACATGATTCTTTTTGTGCTACTGAAATAAGATAAAAACATACTTTTAACTTAGTGAGTAAATTGCCTTAGCAATTTTTCCTGGACTGGTTGTATTTAAAAATCATGACTTTATGGTATATAATCCTTAAACTAATTAATAGTGTATGTCTTCAACTTAACGGTGAATTGGTCTATTTTAATTTTGGCTATTTTCTGTGCTTTGTGTCACTGTATAATATTCAAAATTAAAAGAACAGATAGGAGACTTTTGGCAGGTAATTGGAGATTTCTTGAAATCTATTATATTAACTTTTGTGTATTTTATGTAGGGCGGAATGGGAAATCAGGGCATGATGTTTGGTAACGAACCCACCACCAGTACTCAAGTCACAATACCAAAGGATGTAAGTTACACAGTTTGATAATTTCCTTTTGTACCTGTTTGTATATCGGCAGCATTAGAGTTAATATTGAAATAATATATAAGAGTCATCTTTGCAGCTGTGTTTAAGCACATTATTTTGAAGTGAAATTTGTTCTAAATTTTATACATATTTAGCGTCGGGTGATACATGGTGAAAAGATTTTTGGATGTTTAATAATCTTGTGTCATTTTGTTAAGCTATGCTTCAATGTAAGCCAAGTTGTTGGTTTGAAAATAAACAGTGCTCAATTAAATAATGTTGTTTAACAGATGGCAGGAGCTATCATTGGGAAAGGAGGCTCCCGGATCATGGAGATCCGCCACCAATCTGAGGCCCAGATTGTTATAGACGAGGCTCTGCCAGGATCTAATGACAGAATTATCACCATCACCGGTACTGAGGAACAAATACAGAATGCACAATATCTTCTACAGATGAGGTGATTTTTGCTTGAATTTTACAATTCTTGCAGTTATTTTATGGTTATTCTAAAGGTTTTTACCTTTTGGTTTTGAATATGCCTTTGGGTTCTTTGGAAGAGGATTGGTTTCTTTCTTATCTTAGAGCAGCATTCCCCAAGATTTACAACACATTTTTTGACATTGAAAACAATTTTATTGAATAAGTTGTAACCAGTATTTCTTTAAAAAAAAAAAAAACACACACATGCATTTAATGTGTAGAAAAGCACCATGTTGTTACTCAAGGATACAATTGTGATACACGTTTGTAAGCTTGTATCACAGGACCCAGAAATGGGAATGAATTGAAACTTAACGCACTTGTTTACAGTGATGAAATACCATCCATTGCACAGAATCCATATTTCTAGTTTGCATTCTTCCAAGATTAGGCCCCTTTCTTGACTTCTATGCCTTTTTGGTGACAAGGCAGTTGAATAATGAAGGGTTGCTGTCCTTTGACTGCTCTTGTTTTTTCTCAAATACTGTTAAATCATGTAATATTGGGTATGATATTTCACAGTTTTGAACAAAACAGCTATTTCATGAGGATAAAGTCTGAATTGTGAACATAAAATGAATAGAAGCTTTATTGGGGATTTCAACTCGAGGCTAGACACAACCATAGAATCAACAAAAATAAGTCACCCATGAATATAATTTCACAGTTTCTGCTTTACCTATGTATGGGGGATGTTACCTATGTATGGGGGATGCTGCTTTTACAGATTGGCATTTATTATGAAAGTGTGAAAATGGAAGGTAAAATAGGTTTTCTTAGTTGTAGATAAGAGACATTGGAGTTTTTTGTTTTGAGACAGTTGATACAAATAACCAGCACCAGCCTTAGCAATACTTAAATTGATTGAAAAATGAGGGCAAATGTTCCATCTTAAACATTTTTTTACTTCAGTAATGCGTATAAATTTTCGCTTAAAGGTATACATGTTAAAGTGGCTTTGATTTTGGATTTTTTTTTGTTTTTTGGGAAGTTGGTCGCATATTTTTCATTTAAAACAGAAAAGTTTTCTGTTTTATTTTTAGTGCTCGGGAGCTTCAAGCTGGGGCCAGGGCCAAAAACCATTAGTTTGGGGGGTAAGTACTTAAATTGTAGATGTTGAGATCAAAAATCAAAACACAATTCATGACTATTTTTTTAAGGTTAAGGGGAGATAAGCATGCAAACTCTTACTTGGTGTTGTAATTTTTAGGTAAGAACTTTGCCTTCTTGCAGCTTAATTATTTCAATGCCCATATTGAAAGTTTAGCTAAGCTGAAAGTAACAATCAGTTTCAGGATGCGTAGACATTCTAAAGCTTGAGCAATTTTAAAGTAATTTCAATTTGAATTCTAATACTGGTGCTGGTTTTGTACAACAGTCTGCATGTTAAAGTTTTGTTTTAATGAATATTGCCCGAGTTTAGACCAGTTTCATAACAGTAGACTGATTGGTTGAATTTTATTCTGTGTTTGAAATATGGACCAATGGCATTGCTGCAATTTGAGAATGGTCGCAAAACTGAGGTCTAAAACCTTTTACTTGGTATATTTGAACATAGTTAGCTTGAAACCTAAAGTTGGGACTGTTAAACGATAAATCTCCCTCTTGGTGTATTTTTGTATAAAGCATATTTTATAAGTTAAATCTTATGCTGAGCAACTGTTTGATAGTGTCTGCTATCATATCGTATAAAAAGGCTTCTTCTGTATCAAAATATTAATCGTAATGTGTAGTACTTGCAGTGAAACTTCCGTATCAGAAGTCTGGCAGGTGTCTGTAGAATTCTTAAGGATTAATTTACACAAGCAGCTCATTGTTACATGTGGTTAGGCAGAAAGTGTTCAAGATTGTTAATTAAACACAGTGTTGAGGTATTGATTTTGTTGTATTAGATATCAGACCAAGATAAAGACCAAAAAATAGTGGGAATGGTATTAATTGAAGTCTAGCGATATAACTTAATTATATACTTTAAAGACTGAAGGCAGACACAGGTTTCAAACTGCCATTTGTCATTTATGCACATAAGGTACAAAAAATATAATATAAAGGGAAAAAATTGCATGATTGTTTAAAGCTTTTAAAAATAAATATATATATATATATAACTGTAGTATTTTTTGTGTCCAGTCCACAATTTTGCTCAGTTGGATGGATTTTCGTGTAACTAAGAACAAACATTCAATATAACTAGAAAATGTGTAGTATGCAACATCTACCAGTAGACCCCAAGCTAACAGGTCAAGATTACCATTAGAAATCTAAGATGTTATGCATGTAACTTCTGTATGTTGAAAGGTGAAGATTATACTTAGTTTTTAGGTCATTTTTCTTGTTTGGTCTATAACCTTTAAAATATTCAAGGAACTAGTACAAACTTCCACCATAACAAGGCATTGTAATATTTAATAATTAAAGGTGAAATAAATATGTGCAATCTAATGTCTCTTCCTGTCTCATAATCTGTAACTACAGTCTTATTTCTTTTCCTGTCCATAACTTAGTATACATGTTCATTGTCCAAAGTGCTGTTACAGGACTTGCATTTTAGGCCTAACATCACATAGATGGCACATCCCTGTCCTATGAATACATTTCTTGTCTGTCTGAAGAATTTGACAGCTAAGAAATTTTACAATTCATCTAAAACTGAAGTTTGATATTTGTTTCCATAGCAACAATTGCTGTCTCTCACTCTGTGTCTGGTTCAAATGTAAAATAAGATTAACATGATAGTTAGAGACTTTTAGTTACATGTTATTAAAATATTGAAGAGAGAAGACGTTATACTGGAGATATACATTTAGTTTGAGCTAGCCTTGAAGAGACTTGAAATATAGATGCTACTAACCTGCTTGGACCTAACCACTACAGTTCTGCTTAATATTAACCCTCTGCTAGTTGGATATTTGACATAAAGATAACCAAAGTGGGAGTGGAACTCCTTTACCAGATATACCAGGATGTAGTTTAGTCAGAGCATTTGGTGACCTGGAAATAATATTTACTAATCTGCATGAGGAGCGATTACTTGGATGCGCTTAGTTTAACCCCGAGCCTGCATGCGAGTTGGAAGACTTGTGATTTTGTTGTTGTATGTTATGTTGAACAATGAAATACAGTCTTCCATATTGCATGTGGTTTATACAGCTTTACTAACCAGCATATATAATCCCTGCTTTCTCTACACGATATAGGATCCTGCTGCCGATTCCTGGATTGGGACCTTTATATATTAACCTTGCTTTAATATATATATATATATTTAGCAGTTACTTAACATGCTTAGCATTGTGGATTCAGGGATATATAGCACTACTTTAGATATTAACTACTACATTTCTTTGGATTGTTGAACTAGGATATATGCACTTACCACGCTTGTATATGTTTATAAACAGGTACAGAAAAGAAATAAAAGATGTACACTTCTTGCAGGCTTACTTGACAATTTTGCAAAATTGTACAATACAGTTTGATCATAATGCTTGCTTGTTTAACAAGTCACGCATATTCAGTGGAAACTTCTTCTCTAAATGTGTAAAATATGATGAATTCAGCTTAAAAGGGAAAAAAAATTAAATGGAATATATCTGATTGACACAGCATAGTTAATCGAGAGCACATTGTGGAAGCTTATGTGCTTTCAAAGCTACTGCAATCTGCAGAAGAAGCCTAAATCCTCGACTGATCAAGAATACTTTCTAAGGAGGGGATGTTATCTTCTCTGAAATGTTATGACATTTGATTTATTTAAAAACTACAAAGGCTATCTGTTTGTAAACTGGATAAAAACTGAAGCAAGAAACAACTGTTTCACCTGATGGACCAATATTTGTCCCCGAGGACAGTCTTTGCACCGATAGGATTGCCTGTAACAGGAATTCACCCAGGGTAATGAAATTAAAAACGAAGAATTGACATGGGATTGTATTTTCACACTTGAGCCAGGTAAAGCAACAGAGATAGGACATCCATTAACAAGAGGATAAGCTGTGATTCACAGGTGGGCAAAGCCCGCCCGCTTAGCTCAGTAGGGAGAGCGTTGGTCTACGGATCGTGAGGTCACGAGTTCGATCCCCGGGCGGGTCGTATGTTCTCCGTGACGATTTGATAAAAGACATTGTGTCTGAAATCATTCGTCCTCCACCTCTGATATCTCATGTGGGGAAGTTGGCAGTTACTTGCGGAGAACAGATTTGTACTGGTACAGAATCCAGGAACACTGGTTAGGTTAAGTGCCTGCCGTTACATGACTGAAATACTGTTGAAAAACGGCGTTAAACCCAAAACAAACAAACAAACAAAACAGGTGGGCAAACACCTGTCCCATTGAAAAGGACAGATCTGTAGTTAGCGTCCGATTTCGGCCGTTTGTATAACCACAACAACAGGCAGCTTCTGCATTTGACAACCAACCGTCTTAATTTATTTAAACTCGGCAGTTTGTACTCCAGGAAGAAAGACAATACTGTTACAGTTTGCACATAACAAAAGTTATCTATGCTCACACGTACCACACAAAGGATCTCTGTGGTCGTATGTACCTCACAAAGGATCTCTGCTCATGTTCACCTTAAAAAAACAAAAAACGTCTGTGTTCATCTGCACCTTCAAAAAAATATCTATGCTTGCTTATCGCATCGCAAAGGATCTCTGTATGCTACCGTGCACTGGACAGTTGAACTCTATGCTTGTGTGCACCTCAAGAAGGATCTCTGTATGCTACCGTGCACTGGACAATGGAACTCTATGCTTGTGTGCACCTCAAGAAGGATCTCTGTATGCTACCGTGCACTGGACAGTTGAACTCTATGCTTGTGTGCACCTCAAGAAGGATCTCTGTATGCTACCGTGCACTGGACAATGGAACTCTATGCTTGTGTGCACCTCAAGAAGGATCTCTGTATGCTACCGTGCACTGGACAAAGGAACTCTATGCTTGTGTGCACCTCAAGAAGGATCTCTGTATGCTATACACCATGGCATGGACAATGAACTCTTATGCTGTGATGGCAGTACGGCACTCAAGAAGGATCTCTGTATGCTACCGTGCACTGGACATGGAACTCTATGCTTGTGTGCACCTCAAGAAGGATCTCTGTATGCTAACCGTGTACTGGACATGGGAACTCTATGCTTGTGTGCACCTCAAGAAGGATCTCTGTATCTACTGTGCACTGGACAAAGGACTCTATGCTTGTGTGCACCTCAAGAAGGATCTCTGTATGCTACCGTGCACTGGACAATGGAACTCTATGCTTGTGTGCACCTCAAGAAGGATCTCTGTATGCTACCATGCACTGGACAATGGGACTCTATGCTTGTGTGCACCTCTAGAAGGATCTCTGTGCACTGGACAATGGAACTCTATGCTTGTGTGCACTCAAGAAGGATCTCTGTATGCTATCCATGCATCTTGGTACTCAAAAGATTGGAACACTCTATGCTTGTGTGCACCTCAAAAGGATCTCTGTATGCTACCATGCACTGGACAATGGGACTCTATGCTTGTGTGCACCTCAAGAAGGATCTCTGTGCACTGGACAATGGAACTCTATGCTTGTGTGCATCTGAAGAAGGATCTCTGTATGCTACCATGCACTGGACAATGGAACTCTATGCTTGTGTGCACATCAAGAAGGATCTCTGTGCACTGGACAAAGGAACTCTATGCTTGTGTGCACCTCAAGAAGGATCTCTGTATGCTACCATGCACTGGACAATGGGACTCTATGCTTGTGTGCACCTCAAGAAGGATCTCTGTGCACTGGACAATGGAACTCTATGCTTGTGTGCACCTCAAGAAGGATCTCTGTATGCTACCATGCACTGGACAATGGGACTCTATGCTTGTGTGCACCTCAAGAAGGATCTCTGTGCACTGGACAAAGGAACTCTATGTTTGTGTGCACCTCAAGAAGGATCTCTGTGCACTGGACAAAGTATCTCTGCTGATGTGTAGTGCACTAGATCTCAGTGTTCACTTGTACCACATAGTACTTTTATGCTTGTATGCACCTCACAAAGGACCCCTGTGCTCAACACTGCGCTTCTCTCAGTTTTCTGTATAAGACAGAATATGATAATATATTCTATTTCTGCTTTTAAATTGTTTAAAATTAAGTGCAGGAATCTGGTAGTTGTTGTTATGGAAACATTTTTTTATTTTATGCTTTCCAGTGAAATATGGAGTTTTCTCATTGAAATAAAAGTGATAATCCACAGGTTTAAAACAGTATATTATCATTTTTATTTTTCACTGTTTTTGCCGAACTAGTTCTGGTTCTCAGTCGCGATTGAAGTCAAATTGTATACCGAGCGTTATGAATACCGGGGACCATAATGACGATGACGTTGTTAAAATGACGTCATTTGTGTTATGCTTTCTGCTGACCTTTCCCGCGATTTTCGATGTTTTATAAATTATGCAACAAAAGTTGGGTTTTACACATGAAATAAAAAGAAAATTTGTTTGTGTCAGTGAAATATCAATTTTATTTCACTCGTGAGCACCAAAAGAGTCATTTTCACTCGTGGCTACGCCACTCGTGAAAATATCAGGTTTTGATGCTCACTTGTGAAATAAAATTGATATTTCACTGAAACAAACAAATATCCTCTATATATTTCTAGCCATTACAGTGAAACAAAACAATATCTAGAGGAGAATTATGAAGTTGCAAAAAAAATAAAATTCTTTTAAAAAAAATCTTGTTTGCTGACTTTAGACAGCTTTGATTATGAATTATTGGCCATAGAATTATACACTGGTGTAAATTAAGAAGGAGACTACTTTTTGTTTAATTAAAACAAACATTAGAAGTAAAAACGGGGGTGCAGAGTTACCATAAAACAGTCTGCTGTGAAATTTATAGAATGTTTTCACCTTGCAAAGACAATAACATGATATTTTGTCTTTTAAATCTATGTTTTGTTACATATTTATGGCTGAATAAGCACAGATTTATACAGGAAAGGCTTACTCTTGTTTCATTATTTTATCTTGTGAATGGCTATTTAACAGAATAATCTTACATTTTGAGTATTTTCCAGTGTTTTGTGCAGTAAACAAATATTATGAAATCATTTTATTTCATGGGAATGAACTTGTGTAGTTTAAACCAATATAGCTTATTTGTTGGGATATGAATTAATGAGTTCCCAGTAATATTAATGATTTCACAGGAAAGAAGAGTGATTCTAATGTTAGCTTTTAGCTTATCAGAACCAAAGGTTCAAGGTGAGCTATTATGATGGTGCAGTATATCGTTGTTAGCTTTTCTTTTTAAGCAAAATAATGAGTCTTCAGTTACCTAGCATAGAAACATCCTCTTATGGACCTCTCGCATTTTTGTTCAGATGATCCCACTTGGCCCGTTTAGGGGTCACTAGAGCTAAAAAAAATCTTTTGAATCATTTTAGGAATTCCCTCAGAATGTCACAGTGGCGTTCTTGTGTAATCTTCAAATAGTTCCAGATGACACTTAGTGTCTCAACAATAGTGCCGTAGCATCTTGCACTGGACTTGTTTATTAATGGTTGTGTCAGTGGCGTGTCCTTGCATGGATCTTCTGTTATTCAATGGTTGTGCTTGTCAGCTGTGATCTTGCACGGATCTTCTGTTTATTCAAATGGTGGCTAGTCAGTTGGTCTGTAGCATCCTTGCACTGGATCTCTCATGTTTATTCAAATGGTTTGATTAGATATATAAGGGGTCACAACAGCAAAGGAAAAATATACATGTATTATACCTGTAAATAACATCTTGTAAACTGCTCATAGGTCTGTAAGCATTATGCAGTTACCTTTCCCAAGTTTGTTCAGAGGGTTCTACTTTGCTCCTTTTAGGAGCTGCTAGAGTTAAAATAGAAAAAAAGCTTTAAACAAGTTCTTCTCATACTAAACTTGATCTGTAACACCTTTGGTTGGATCTCACAAACTTTGTTCAGTTTGGTGCACAGTATTTGCCCTATCACAGCAAAGTAAAAATACAAAAAAAAATAAAAATAAAAAAGCTTAAAATAACTTTGAATAAACTGCTTCATGGATATTTAACAAACTTGGTCAGAAGCAAGGTCCTCCTTAGTCGAACGGCATAGGTCCATTTTGGCTGCTTTTAAATTTTAAGTGCCATAAGAGAAAAATTGGGAAGAATAACATATGAAAGAAAACAAAAACCAGACACTTCTGATCACACCTTGGTATTAACACAGATATTGCAGATGAGGAATCACTTTGTATTTAACCATTTAAATGAAGGAAGAGGTAGATAGAAAAAAGTATCCTTAGAAAATGTAGAATTAGCTGTTTATGTGGTTGGAAAACCTGAGCAACCTTTTTAAACGAAATCAAAGATGTAACTTTTTGTGTTCTTCATTTCAGTGTAAAGAAAATAGCAGCAAACAAGTTTTAGAAGGAGAAATGTAAGTTTATTTCAAAGTTTTCCCACCTGAAAAGATAAGAGAAGTTGCAATTTCATTACTTGTGTGTACATGTATTAAATCTGTACATAAAAAGTATCTGCTTAACCTTTAGCCTGCTGGCAGCCCAGTGATTCTGCCTTTGTGGCCATTGCAGACCATGATCAGCCTGTACATCCATGTAGGCTCATCTTGGTCTGCAGTGGTTGCTATTCAGTCAGTAAATTTTCAATTTGAATTATAAATGGTACTACCCAAATTTAATGATAGACCAGTCCATTTTAGAAATTTAGCAGGGTAAAAGTTACAATTTTCTGATTCATTTGAGTAGCTTGCTTAATCTGCTTTTTAGCAAGTGTATTTTGAATGTGTATGGCTAGATTGTGTGAATAATTTGCAGTGTTTAGAATTTGAACTCCGACATTTCATGAATTAAATATATTGAAATCCTACTTGTTATGAAATTGCAACCTCTGAAAAGCTGATTTTTAGTGGGGAGGGGAATCTTTCTGGTTGGCTATAAACAGTCTTGTGCTGGCTTATATTTCAAATAATGCCCAGAGGAGCATCATTCTGTGATATTCTGCAAGAACATCATAAAAGTAACCATGTTGATGTTACTGTAAATGTCACACAAGGAATAAACGGGAAAATTTTATGACATCTCAAGCTAGACTTTAGTATTTTAATTATGGAGAAAGCTCATGTTTTCCTTGTTCGCATCAGTCGGTTACCTAGCTAAATATAGAAGATACTTCAATTTTGTCTGGATTGTGTTGGCTTTCTGTTTATTATAGGAAGAGAATTGATATTTCCTGTTGACCTGTTCATAAGTTGTAAACAGTATTCTAATTTAGTGGAAGTAATGTAAAAAGTTTTACCAATAATGTGACTGAAGATTTGTGTTTGTGATAATCTTTTTTTCAAGATCACCAGAGTAAATGTACTGACAGTGTATCATATAAATTGTTGTTTTTCTATGACTTCAGGGACAGATTATGGTCTGACCAGGGATTTATACTCTGCCTACCTGGGAACACTTGCCTTGGATAAATAACTGAAACAGTGCATCCAGAAGTGTTACGTCATGCCATCATAGTTCTCATTTTATCTCATTGTAAATGTTTCATCAACAAACCCTCCCCACTTACTTCTCATAGAGACACTTGTACATAAATCATGATTTGTGGAAATTAACTTAGCATAGTTTTTTACGTTATAAATGTCTGGTTTTTAACAAGCTCTGTACAGACCATGTAACACGGGTTTATGCTGATTAATTAAAGGTCATAGTTATTATCATTGATACTAAAAAAGAGGATTTGTGTTTAAATACAGCTGAAAAAAGACTGGATATTCAGCTTAATCATGGTATCATAATTACTATAACAAATTTGTTGCATAAACATTTTGTGTGTTTTAAACATACTTTTTTTATTTAATTAAACAGTGTCCTTGAGACCAGTGACTGGTTTTCCTGTTTGACTAATTCATGATAACTTGTGGAAAAATCTTACTAATGTTGTCTCCAAAATATTATACTGCATTAGGACACCTCTCCCCACCCATCCTGTGAAAGCCAGACTTCATTGGCATTTAAATTCATACAAAAATCTCTGTATGTAAGTTGCATATTTGAACAGTTGAATACAGTCTCAAGTCAATTGGAAACATATACATAGTTCATTTTGACATTGTACTCTTACAGAACATGTTAAATATTTTTGTTCAAACCCCCACAAACATGTCATTTCAGTGATGAAAGGTTTCAGGTTAGAACATAAGTGTGAAGGCAGATTTCATTTTTGCCAGTAGGGTATTTATAATATACAATTGCAGGAGAAAGTTGTGAATTGTACAATTGGTAACTGTGGATACAGGTATAACTGTGAACTGTTTTTTACGAAGAGAACGCCAAAATATCAGTAGTTATCATATTTTGTGTTAGATTCATTAGACACTTTGACCAGACAACCATGATTAATTTGATACTACCTGTGAAATTGACGTATACAGTCTAGCAAAAGCTTATATTACATATATTGATTGTTAATTATTTTTCCAATGATGGGGCTTCTCTTGAAAAAAATATCTCGAGAAGAATTCATTTAATGACTACATTGCTTGCTTTAAGAAGATTTTAAAAAGTAGCTAATATTGAGTGAGGAAAACCACTTTGTTAATATATGGTATTGAAATTAAAATGAAACATTAATTTTGAGGTACTCCTTACGTTCTCGTAACAAAAAAGATATCATCTTTATGGGGAGTTGGTGTCCAGAGGATTAAGTAGGAAAATATGTTGTACTATGTTTTTATTGTTGTACATCAGTATATTTTGAATTCAGGATTTGGTATGAACAAAATAGAGAAAAAAATAATGACTATTCTCTTCTGTTGTAAATTTTTCTTACTGAATAAAATTGTGGAATATGAAATAAACATGCGTTAGTTTTGCTTAAATACGTTGCCAGTCCACTTGGTTTCATCCATGTTAGCCCAGTAAAGTGCACAAGGCTGTGCAGATTAGAGGCTGCAAGTTCGCAAAGACTACAGAGTATATGGAGAGCTGTCCTACTGGAACCCATGTTGGCATAATGGCATCCATTCAGCTTCCACACTTCCGTTTTGATGCGCTTCCTCTTTATATCTGTAATTGAGGGATTTGTTTCAAACTAAAAATAGTTATTCCTCATCATCACCAACATATAGTACAAGGGCCATAACTCTCACTAATGTTTCATGAATTATCCCTCTTCTTTTTTTTAGCTCACCTGTCATATAGTGACAAGGTGAGCTTTTGTGATCACCCTTTGTCCGTCGTCTGTGCGTGCGTCAACAATTTCGTGTCTGCACGATAGAGGTTTCATTTATGATTTTATTTTAACCAAACTTGCACACAACTTGTATCACCATAAGGTCTCGGTTCCTTTCTTGAACTGGCCAGATCCCATTATGGGGTTTAGAGTTATGGCCCCTGAAAGGGCCAAAATTAGCTATTTTGTCCTTGTCTGCACAATAGCAGCTTTATTATGTCTCCCACCACACAGTGGTGTGGGAGACATATTGATTTACTTCAGTCTTTGTGTGTGTGTCACAAAGCTTGTCCGCACTCTAAGTCGAACATTTCTCATCCGATTTTCACCAAACTTGAACAAAATGTGTTTGACCATAAGACCTTGGCCAAGTTCGATAACTAGCCAAATCGGTCCACGCGTCTTGGAGTTTTGGCCCTTGAATTACCAAAAATCGGTCTTTTTACTCTTGTCCGCACTCTAATTCGAATATTTCTCATCTAATCTTCACCAAACTTAAACAAAATGTGTTTGACCATGAGACTTCGGCCAGGTTCAATAACTAGCCAAATCGGTCCAGGCATTTTGGAGTTACGGCCCTTGAATTATCGAAAAATCGGCCTTTTTACTCTTGTCCGCACTCTTTAGTCGAACATTTCTCATCCGATCTTCACCAAACTTGAACAAAATGTGTTTGATCATGAGACCTCAGCCAAGTTCGAAAACTAGCCAAATCGGTCCAGGCATTTTAGAGTTACGGCCCTTGAATTACCAAAAAACTCGTCTGTTTACTTTTGTCCGCTCTCTAAGTCGAACATTTCTCATCCGATCTTCACCAAACTTGAACAAAATGTGTTTGGCCATAAGATCTTACCCAAGTTCGATAACTAGCCAAATCCACCCAGGCACTTTTGATTTATGACCCTTGAATTTCTGATTGGATCCACTCATTCAGACCATCTAATTGGATCCGCTCGTCTAAAACATCTAGAGAAACTAACATTTTTCATAGGGGCAGTTGTGGGAGACATGCGCTTTTCTCAAAAGCATCTCTAGTTTATGATTCGATTTTTACCAAACTTGCACACAACTTGTATCACCATAAGATCTTGGTTCCTTTCTAGAACTGGCCAGATTCCATTATGGGTTCCAGAGTTATGGCCCTTGAAAGGGCCAGAATTAGCTATTTTGACCTTGTCTGCACAATAGCAGCTTCATTTAGGATTTAATTTTAACCAAACTTGCACACAACTTGTATCACCATAAGATCTTGGTTCCTTTCTTGAACTGGCCAGATTCCATTATGGGTTTGAGAGTTATGGCCCCTGAAAGGGCCAGAATTAGCTATTTTGACCTTGTCTGCACAATAGCAGCTTCATTTATGATTTGAATTTAATCAAACTTGCACACAACTTGTATCACCACAGGATCTTGCTTCCTTTTTTGAACTGGCCAGATTCCTTCATGGGTTCCAGAGTTATGGCCCCTTAAAGGGCCAAAATTTGCTATTTTTGGCTTTTGCAGCCATATAGAGACTTCATTTATGGTTTGATTTGATACGAACTTCCAAAATATCTTTAACAACAATAAATCTTGGATTCCATGATGAATCTGTCAGATCCAATTGTAGGTTCCAGGGTTATTTTATATCTGATTACCTCCCCTGATTGTAATTAAAATGGAGTTATATCAGTAAGTACGACTTATTTGAAATTTCATTATTGTCATTAGTTGTACTGAGACAATCAGGGTAGATAACTATGGACTGATTTTATGTCAAATGACCTCCCTTTATTTCAAGTTAAAATTGGTATATATATTTAACTAATGAAGATACTGATCTGAAATTTCATTTATGTCAACAGATGGACTTGGACAATCAGTGAAGATACACATTGACTGAATTTATGACAAATTACCTCCCTTTATTTTTTATCTAAATGAATACACCTTAGCAGCTTCTAATGAGATTGGTTTGAAATGTTATTTATGTTTTCCATGGTAAGAAATAGTCATATTAGATAACTCTTGATTGAACATTTATCGATATGAATACTTTACTAATATATTGTTGTATAGGCTTGTACTTTGTATCTTCTACATGCATATACCAATGCCTGATTACCTCCCCTGATTTTAATAAAAATGGATTTATCTTGGTAAATATTAAAATTTTATAGAACTCATTTGAAATTTCATTATTGTCTTTAGTTGGACTGAGGCAATCAGGGTAGATAGCCATGGGCTGATTTTATGTCAAATTACCTCCCTTTATTTCAATTAAAATGGGTGTATCTCAGTAACCAATGAAGATACTGATTTGAAATGTCATTTGTTCCATCAGATGGACTTGGACAATCAGGGTAGATAACTTTTGACTGAATTTATGACGAATTACCTCCCTTTATTTATGTAAACGAACATATATCGGCAGCATCTAATGAAATTGGTTTTAAATGTTATTTAAGTCTTCCAGGGTAAGGAATAGTCATGTTAGTACAAAATTGCAGCATTTGAGCCTAGGACCCTCAAACTTGGTATGGAAATTGGCCCTGACTAGGTCAAAAGGGACTGTTACAAGAAAATGTGCTCTATGTCAAAACTTGATATATCATTTTGAGCAATGATACTCAGGTGAGCGATATAGGGCCATCATGGCCCTCTTGTTTTTTTTTTTTACTTAGAATTTTAGGATGAAGTTTTAATGCACTTCACTTTATCTCAGTTACTTTTAAATGGTTTTGATTCAAACTGTAGTTGTTCCTCATCATATTACATAAGGTCCATAACTCTGGCACCAATTATTAGCTCACCTGTCACATAGTGACCAGGTGAGCTTTTGTGATCACCCTTCGTCCGTTGTCCTTGCGTCAACAACTTCTTGTCTGCATGATAATGGTTTCATTTATGATTTTATTTTAACCAAACTTGCACACTTCTTGTATCACCATAAGATCACGGTTCCTTTCTTGAACTGGCCAGATCCCATTATGATTTCCAGAGTTACGGCCCCTGAAAGGGTCAGAATTAGCTATTTTGACCTTGTCTGCACAATAGCAGCTTCATTTATGATTTGAATTTAATCAAACTTGCACAAAACTTGTGTCACCATAAGATCTTGGTTCCTTTCTTGAACCGGCCAGATCCCATAATGGGTTCCAGAGTTATGGCCCCTGAAAGGGCCAAAATTAGTTATTTTGACCTTGTCTGCACAATAGCAGCTTCATTTATGATTTGATTTTAACGAAACTTGCACACAACTTGTATCACCACAAGATCTTGCCAGATTCCACATGGAGAGTTATGGCCCCTTAAAGGTCCAAAATTGGCTATTTTGGCTTTTGCAGCCATATAGAGACTTCATTTATGGTTTCATTTGATACAAACTTCCAAAATATCTTCAACAACAATAAATCTTGGATTCCATGACAAATCAGATCCAATTGTAGGTTCCAGAGTTATTTTATATCTGATTACCTCCCCTGATCGTAATCAAAATGGATTAATATTAGTAAGTACTTATATGACTTACTTGAAATTTCATTATTGATATTAGTTGGACTGAGACAATCAGGGTAGATAACTATGGACTGATTTTATTTCAAATTACCTCCCTTTATTTCAAATTAAAATTGGTATATCTCCGTAACTAATGAAGATACTGATCTGAAATTTCATTTATGTCAACAGATTTGTTTGGCAGATCCTTCTTTTGTTCACTTAAATAGTTTTTTTTTTTTTAATTACTTCCCTTTTACTTCCCTTTTACGTTACTATAAATAGCTTATTTTTAGTAACTTTTAATATTGGCCGTAGGGAAAAACCGAGACCACTTTTCTGTGGTACAACATGGATGGTACCTCAATTTTTAGGTTTGACATATCTATACCTTGTAAGAATTTTTTTTTCTTTTTGGTTAAATTTCTTCCCTTTGTTGTTCCTGTCCTTTGGATATTTTTTCTGAGGGCCTTCTTGTCTTCAAGTGCAACGATAACAGGTGAGCAATATAGGGCCATCATGGCCCTCTTGTCATTAATTATGCCCCCATTTTAGCTCGCCCGAGTACTAAGTGCTCATGGTGAGCTGTGTCCATCAACAATTTCTTGAAATGACATTCTCTAAAACCACTGAATGGATTTTGACGAAACTTGGCTCAGGTGGTCCACTACCAAAGATGTTCAAACAGTTCTGCTTGGTTGCACATAGGGGCCGCCAGAGCTAAGAATAGAAGTCTTCAAACGACATCTCGCAAAATGCTGGCCCATTTTTGAAATGATTTCACACAGTTCTTTTGTAATCTACCAAGATTTTTCAACTTGTTCCAATTTGTTAAAAAACATGGCTGCCAGTGGGCGTGGTCACTTTTCCCTTATGAATACAATGGAAACTTGAAATATCTTCCTGTGTGAAACTGCTGGCCCGATTTCTAAATGAGTTCACACAAAAGGTCCTCGTGCGTCCATCTATCAAGATTGTTCAAATTATTTTAATTCGTCAAAAAACGTGGCCGCCACAGGGTGTGGTCACATTCCCTATATGTACACATAGAAGAAACTTTTTTTTTGTATGAAATGGTTGGCCTGATTCCAAAATAATTATCTCTCTGGAGAACAATTTGAACTTGAAACCTTTAAACTTAATAGGATGGCAGGGCTTATGGAGTAGACTGACAACTATTGTTTATAGGGTCACTCCATCAAAGGTCAAGGTCACAGGGGCCTGAACATTGAAACCATTTCGGATCATTAACTAGAGAACCAGTTGATCCAGAAAGCTGAAATTTCATAGGATGATTGGACATGCAGAGTAGATGACCCCTATTGATTTTGGGGTCACTGCTGAAGGTCAAGGTCACAGGGGCATGAACATGGAAAACCATTATCGATCAATAACTAGAGAACCACTTGATCCAGAAAGCTGAAACTTCATAGGATGATTGGACATGCAGAGTAGATGACCCCTATTGATTTTGGGGTCATTCCATTAAAGGTCAAAGCACAGCAGCCAGAACATGGCAATACATTTCTGATCAGTAACTTGAGAACCATTTGACCTTCAAACTTCATAGGGTAATAGGACTTACAGAGTAAATGACCCTTATTGTTCTTTAGGGACACTCCGTCAAAGATCAAGGTCACAGGGGTCATGCGTTCGTCATGCTTCATTTTCTGTCAATAACTGGAGAATACCTGGAGAACCTTCATAAGGTGGTAGGGCTTACTGAGTAGATGACCACTATTAGTTTTGGGGTTGCTAGATCAAAGGTCAAGGTCACAGGGGCCTGAACACGGAAAAACCGTTTCTGATCAATAACTTAATAACCACTTGACCCAGGAAGTTGAAACTTCATAGGATGATTGGACAAGTAGAGTAGATGACCCCTACTGATTTTTGGGTCACTAGATTAAAGGTCAAGGTCACAGGGACCAGAACATGGAAAACAGTTTCCGATCAATAACTTGAGAACCATTTGACTCAGAACCTTAAAACTTCATAGGATGATAGGACTTACAGAGTAGATGACCCCTAGTGATTTTGGGGTCACTCTGCTAAAGGTCAAGGTCACAGGGGCCAGAACATGTAAAAAAAAAAACGTTTTCGGTCAGTAACTTGAGAACCACTAGGCCCAGAATGTTGAAACTTCACATGGTGATTGGACATGCCAAGTAGATGATCCCTATTGCAGCCAACAATAGGTGTCTCTGACTTTTGCTCCTGTCCCCTATTGACTTCTTGACTATTACTGCTATGAATTGGGGGAGACATGTGCTTTTCTACAAAAGAATCTTCTAGTTTCACACAAATGGTCCTTGTGTGACTTACAAAGGTTGTTCAAATTATTTTGATTTGTCATAAAACATGGCAGCCAGGGGGAGTTGTCACTTTTTCCCTTTAATTTATTTATTCAAAAATGTCGTCAGAAACAGAAGGCTCGATTTTGAAACAATTTTACACAAACGTTTCTTTTGTTATTTGGCTTTTGGTATCAGGGTTTGACTGTCTACTGTAATTGTTCAAATTACTGCCCTAGGTTCAAAAATGACCATGCCAATGTGTGTGACTTGTATATACTTGAGGCTAATATAAAAGAATACTTGTACCATTACGTTGTACAAACACACTTGAAGCCTTTTACACAGGTGAGCGCTCGCGGGTCAATGACCCCCTTATTTCTGAGAATTTTAGGTTAATTTTGATGCATTTTCACTGTAACTCTCTTATTACGAAAGGGACTTGATAATTGTTCCACATCATCACTCCTTTCATTTGACATGGGCAATAACTGGCACCCGTATTTATTAAATGTCCCCTTTTTTACACAAAATTTCATGTTGAAGTTTTGATGCACTTCCACCCTATCTCTGTTATTAACAAAAGATTTGATTCAACAATGAAAAAAGAATATATTGCATGACTGCGATAATAAAGATGTTTTCCTCTTGTCGGATGTTTTGAATTTTTGAGTTTTTTACATGTAATGTAATCCAACAAAAATATCAATTGGGGAACCAAGGTTATGTGAGAATGCACTGATTCCAGGATAAATAGTTTGTTTTCTGTCTAGTACCAATGCCTACACAAAGTTTGATGATTTAAGACTAGTAGCAAATACTAGAATTCTTGCTACCAGTATTCCATCATCAAAGCGGCAGCCAGTTACTGTGACCTTGACCTTTATCTCAGCAACACAGACATGAGGGGTTCATCTTCTTTCCAATAGCAATGCCAAAACAAAATTTGAGGATGGCAATTATGGGCAAAGTGATCCCAGTGGGTTTGTCATTCAAAGGTGACACAAAAATGGGTGGAAAGTAGCTTCAGTTTGCTAAGAGATATCCCATTCTAGTTAGCAGACATATTTTAAAATACAGTTGAAAATGGTCGTAATTCATGAAATAGAGTAAACAGTTTACATTGTTCAGGTTATCTTTTATCTCTTGAAGTATAACAAATACTGAATATGTTTAGACATGTTTCCTCATTCCAGCACGTCAAACATCGCTGCATTCTCTCGCAACAATGAATATTTAAAACACAAGAAGCATCAGTTTTGGAATATTTTACTTCAGTGTCAAAGATCTTTCACATAACAATCTAAGTAAAACTATGCATATATCTGATTAGTGTTTTAATATCTTCTAAATTCTGCCAATGCAAATAGTTTGAATGACAGTCTACACCTACAAACACAAAACATGTTTTACCACAACTGTAAGGAAAATACGCGTATGAAAAAAAGATAACAGCATATGACCCATTGTTTTCTAATTTAGTTATTAATTTTTGTGTGTGCTGAAACAGCATTCCAAAAAATTCCATTGAGGGAAGACAAAATCTGAGGGTGAAAGAAAACTTCAAAGAATGCAGACAAAATATTAACCTTTAGCCTGCTAAATTTCTAAAATGGACTGGTCAATCATTCAATTTGGGCAATACCATTGATTAGTTGAATGTGTGCTTACTGAAAATTTACTGACTGACTGACTGAATAGCTAACAGTGCAGACCAGAATCAGCCTTCCATGCAGGCTGATCTTGGTCTGTACTGGTCGCCAAGACGGAATCACTTGCCACCAGCAGGCTTAAGGCTGAGATATCTATGGGTCTTATAGTCTTCCTTTTAAAATGATGTTTGCTGAAAACTGTCCATACAAGGTTTATGTACAGTAGTTTGTCTGGATGTAGAGAAATATTTATTAATGTGATAAAACATGTATTTTAACTTAATTAAACTCTTTACTGCAACAATGTTATTATATTCTGTATTATCTCTCTATAAAAAAAGTCCAACAGTTTTACATTACCAGTGGGGGGAGGAAGGCACTAGCATTCATGGTTGCATCAATCAGAGACCTTGGATTTTAAATCCTATTAATGAAATGAAGGTCTAATTATTTTTTTCTTTAAAATCTATCAGTCCCCACCCCCCCCCCCCCCCATTAGCCATTTTGGTTGAAAGCAAGCACATTTGCAAACCTTATTCAGTTGTTTTAAAGTACACTAATAACCAACACTGCAATTCTGCAATTTTGGTTTTTCTTGCTGTTTTTTTAATGAAGCAAATTTTTTCATCACTGTTTTTCGCGAAATTAAGCAATTATGATAATTTTGGTTAAATGAGCTCTAAAAAGCATTTGCCAAAACATAAAACAGTAATTTCTCTAACATCACTGTTGTGACAAAAAACAGAATTTGTAAAAAGCAAGAAAACGTATCATGCAACAAATAAAACATCAATATCATTACATTTCCTCCAGTTTCAGCAAAATCTTATTGTTTAAAAAATATAAACATACAAAAAATCCAATAACACAATGTACAAATATCACAGAATTTTTTATGTATGGACGGAAAATGTATAAATTTATACAGAAGATCTTAAATGAATGTTTTTTTCATACTGAATTTAATAAATAAGTTTAAGATAAAATAATATAACGCCAGGTTTCTGCCAAGCATTTTATCATATTTATCCAAGAAGGTAAATAAATTTGATGTCAAAAGACACTAAATAAATTCAATGTCAAAAGACAATAAATAAACTCAATGTCAAAAGACACTAAATAAATTCAATGTCAAAAGACACTAATTTAAGAGTCTTTTCATCATATACTGAAATATCAAAATTGCTTCTTCACCTATTGTAGACAGTCAATTTGATCAACATCTTATGTACAAAAGTTCTCTATAAAATAAACATGACATGGTGTTATTTCACTCCCATGACATACCTAAACGTGATGAAAAAATTTTCAAAGCAGATGTGTCATATCTTATGGGAGATGTTATATTATAGTATTTCTTTTCAAAATAAAATGCTTCAACAAGCAGCATTGCTTCACTTTCTGCCGAGTATTCAGTGACAACTTTAATAATTGAATGATTTTATATATATTGTGTATAACTTCCAATATTTTTGCAATGATCATTCAGGTATGACTTCAAACAGAATAAGTTAGCACCCAGGGGTCACTGATACAAGTCTGTAAAGGACTGATGCAGAGGCTGATGTCCAAAAAAATGATGAAAATGGGTTCTCCAACCACTGACAGTCTAGAAAAATACATATTACTAAATTGAAATGATAATGGTCTAAGGGAATTTTGACATTTTCTGAGGTAAAGTGCGTTTGGGTGATTTAACAACGTGGACAGAAATCTACAGTACCACACTCCAAGGGGTTGATCTGAAAACATCTCGACACAACATATCCTGGTGGAATGTTTTAATATTCCTGTGATTTTAGTCTCATGACTGAAGGAGAGTTCTTCCGTGAACACCAAAAATGTTGAGCAGATGTAGACAAATACAAAAGAAAAATAAGGTGATATTCCTGTTTTACCTTCTGCAACTTCAACTTTTCATATTTACGTTGGTTGTCTATGGAAATCAAAATGTCTTCCATTGTAAAATTTTGACATATAGTACATCATCAAAAAATTTAAATATAATTATATATGCCCAAAATAGGAATTATTCTGAGATATGCATGATAAAATGTTGCTGTGTTAAAGCATTTCAGTACATGCGACTTTGATATATGACACAGATGCTGTAACTTAGATAAACAACACTCTGAACACAAATATTACAGTCATTGTGCTTATGTACAGTGTTCCCAATAGACCTTCAATAAATACACATATAAAACATGCAGTGAACACCTAAATAACCTTGCATAAATGTCAACCTTTCTATTTCACTGATCTTAAATCTTGAATTATAAGTTCTCAAAACAGTTAGAAACACTAATACCATTTTATTCAGATAATTTTCAAACAGTAACTCTTTCATGAAAATTTGCTTATGCTACTAAATTTGATATAAATTCTGTCGTGTTTCTAAATATAGCACATCATCTTGGTGGGTAAGTGGTAACGGTCATTGACCTCTTTCCAGTGTGGGTTCAAAACTCCATCTGGGTATTCCAGTATTCCTGCATGTGAAATTTCACAGCAGTACATGACCCTTTCCTTCCATCACTGAAGCTGGAAAGTCACTGTGTTGTCTTGAAATAAGGTAGTTCTGCACCTTTGAAACATATATTGTTGTGCAACATGAAATTTTATTAAATCATCACTGTATCTGAAAGAAATTTAGCCAATAACAAGGCAGGGCCATATGCATAATTTTTAGCAGACCTATTTGACAATATTGGTCCTCAAGTCAATTTCACAATGAGCTTCTACGGTAAATGTACACTTTTTATGACCTTTTTGCATACAGAAAGTTTCACAATGTAGATTTTAACGAAACTTCCATAGTTTTAGATTATATATATCTATTTTCAATCATATGGCCAAATAAAACCAAATGGTCCATGTACAGTGCATTCACGGTGCTACGAATTGCAATTTAACGAAATACCGGTATGCTACGAAAAGGTGTTGTGGTCCCGGCTGCTTTCCTTCTTATTTCTATGTTACAAAGTCACAGTTTTACGAAAAATGCACTCCTTTGAATATATTGTTATGCCCTTACAGCCTGTTTTCAACTTGTTTCAGTTGCAATCTTATGAATATCTGTACCAGCTAAGTATTTACACCTTCCATTCTTAATGTGTCAAGTCCGGCGTTATGCTGAACGGTCGTCGTGGTGAAGTGTGAAAAAACGCTGAATGCGGGGCGTAAACAGTAATTAAAGTGTGAAAACTTACAAATTAAATGCAAAACACATACGGATCGGATGGTACACCAGTCACATGTGCTTCGATATCTATACGTCTCATACAATCACTGCATAAAGAAGATACGAATAAATATTAAAGTTGTGATTGTTTTGTTATTCCGAGCAATTCTGTGAAGGGTCCAGGTCATCTGGAAGGATAGCTGAATCAGAATAGGCAATTTACACGTCCCTGTATACGTTTTATATATGCATTTATGTTTTATGTATAGTAGTGAATAAAGAGTGAAAAAAACACATCCCGTCCTCATCATATTTTACAGTCCAGATACCCTCTGAGTTCATATTCAAATTAGATTTGTATTTTTTTTTTGTAGTAAACTCAGGTGTTCATATAAATCTGGTATACATGTACTCCGATACGAAAATGACATGTGTAAATATCATGGCGTGTACATTTGGTTAGTTGTTAAGGCATGGAGATATTATGGTGTCGAATAACGAAATTTCCTATGTTGCGCTCGAACGAAAATGCGATATTACGAAAGAAAATGGCCGGTCCCTTGGTTTTTCGTAGGACCACGATTGCACTGTACTTACGTTTTCACAATTTGCCAAATATCAATGGGATTCCTTATATAGCTGCTTATTTCATGTTATTATTCAATGTAATATTTTAGAACAATACCTATCTTTTGTTAAAATTAACCTTAAGAAAAGGCAGTAGTGCTGTTTGTTTAATATTTACATCACGGGATAGGACAGACAACAACATTTATGCTACCCGAATAAAGACTACCAGACATTATTCTAGGTTTTCCGGATAAATAAGACTACACCGTCATTTCCAGTTAATCAAACAATTGCAGAACTACCTTAGAACTAGAAAACTTTTCTGAAAACCTGGCTGATATTTGCATATTTATGTGGAAACGAAAGTTATTTCCTTTGAAATAAAAGAAAATTCACACATGAAATTTACAAGATGCTTAATAATGTAAACTTTATTAGTGCTCAAAAACTCCTAATGAACAAAATAGAGCATTGTTTGGAAATAGGCATCCAATCACAATGATTGTATATTCTGCTGATATATCACTATACAAGCACACAGGAAGACTCTGATTGTTGCTAAATAAATTTGACACACATGAAAACCATGTACCTTGATAAAATGAATCATAACTAGAGGTTGCTTTTGAAAAAAGTGCATGTCTCCCTGAAAAGCTTCATTTAAAAAGAATAATATTTGTAGCAGATATCTGCAAAAAGAATATCAATTAAAATGGTTTTAGTAAAATGTTACTATCTAGCTGAACACACAATGAAAGGACATTTTACACAAAGAAAATGAGTTTCAGAAATGTCTAGATTTAATGACCTGATTAATGTGCAACTATATTGGTAACATCTTAGCAATTTACAACTACATAGAAGCTGCGAACATTCTCTACACAAACCAAGAGGGCCATGAAGGCCCCGTATTTACTCACATAACTCACTTATTACTGATCTAGCTTCATGAAACGCAACCATTTTGACTGTTTCATACAGATCAGGTAGAAAAATTGGCCTCAATAATAACTGTGTATTGCAAATGCAGTTCCTATCAATAGATATGTATTTATTTCATGACTGATATGCTTGAAAATTGAGATATGTAAAAATAAATACCCTAAATTAAGGGCTGAGAAAAATCTCCATCGATTATATGTTAACGTGCAAGAAAATATACAATGTATCTAATTTTAAAGCAATAGAGTAGATGCCCATTTAAACATTGTTTCTCAAATGTCATTCAGCATGGTGGCCTCTTTTTCATGCATCAACACAGTGTCACACATACATATACATTAAATATTACTACGACTATGTGGATTTTGACTTATAAACTCATTTAAATGTAAACACATATCTAATAAAGTATTTCATAAAATATATATTGTAAACTATAACAAGACAAGAATTTGACAATATCTTTTATACTTTGTGTACATTTTGATTATTTGCTGATAAAACACAAGTGATATTTGTATGCTTTCAGTAATCGTTTTTAACTATGATATAATGTACAGGTCTGAACGACAATTTGGACATGAACCAATCTGTCAACTTAACATCATTTTAGCATAACAGGCTAAAAGACAAACAATAAATAAAGAGAAATCATTAATATTTATGGAGGACTAATTTTTGTAGATTTTGTGTTTTTGTTAAACCGCAAAATTAAATCTTACTGAAAAAGGAAAGCTCCAAATTTTTTATTAATCCAAGAATTGATCCAGAAGAAATAGAAGTTTTAGGCAAAACCAAAAACCCACTTAATAAATCATTTAACATTCTATCATGGCTGGATTCAACTGCTAAACAAAGAAAGTCAAGCGATAAACAACGGTTGACACATGGACCGGTAAGAGAGCATTATGATGTCAATTATGACATCAAATTTCCACATGACATCCAATTTATTACTACTTGGATAAATGAAGCCCAGGAAAATTTTTGTTAAAATATTTCAATGACAATGTAAGAATGAAAAAAATCAAGGTCTTCTTGTGGTTTGTCGTCTTATTCACCATGGTTCACCATTCAGATGCTTAGGTATTTAACCATTCGTGCTATAGCCCTCTTGGTTCAATTCCTGCGCATCTTAACTCTGAACCAGGATAAATCAGGTGACAAACCCCACTCGAAAGCCTTGATTATTTGTTAAATATATGTATGAAAACTACAACTGGCAGAAGTCAAAATCTGAATGTAAATTAGCTGTAGAAATATAAAATAGGATTCACATGTGAAAAATATAAACTTAATTCTGCCATAGGCCTACTCTATGTGGATAAAAAACAACTTTTTTATGCTTAAACAAAAATAACCTTTTTAAAGTTTTCTTTTTTTTGGCAGGTGTTTGAAAAATAAAAATTTAAAACAAACTCTTGTTCAACAAGAGCTTTTTGGAAAACATATATGCCCTAAATGTTATTCTGTTTGTTGTGACCTTGACTTTTGATCAAGTAACCTCAAAACATCTGGGGTCATCTGACTACAGGCAAATATCTTAAGATGGTTGACAGCCAAATCTTTCTTTAATTATTGAACTGTAACCATTTTCCGTCTAGAGGTCGCTGTGACCTTGACTTTTACCTACTGGCCCACAAAACAGTAGGGTTCAACACACAAGCAATCATCCAAAGAAGTTTGACACCTGTAGGCGAAAGTGTCCTTCAGTTATTGAGTGGAAACCAATTTTAGTCTAGGTCAGTGTGATCTTTTTGACCTTCGACCTACTGACCCACAAAACTACAGGAGTTATCTACTGACCACAGGTAATCAATGCATGAATCTCGATCACTTTGAGACAAATCATTCTGTAGTTACTGATCACAAACCAAATAGTACAAGAGAGGAACAAACCACCCAATGCAACATAAAATTATTTCAAAGTGATATTTTTTTAAGTCAAACCTGCCATTTAAACAGTTTTAGAATTTTTACTGCAATATATATATATATTGATGGCTGAGTTCTAAACCATTGTAACTGTATATAGATAAAGAACAAGATAAAATAGTTTCACGATCAGCCTTCGATATACATGTATATAAATTTAATATACACTAGCATTATATACATTTGGCCGCAGTCTTGTGTTTTGATCCAACGTTCCCCGTCATCACACCAACACAACCATTTTTCTGATCTGGCTTATTTCTTTGCGTAATTGGTCTTCAAGTAGTTTACGTTTTCCTTCCATCACAGTTTTCATGTTACTTATGCTCTCATGAACAGTTGAGAATCCATCCCGAGTGTCACGTTTCACCTTGGAAATCTCGTCATGTTGTTGCCGGATAGCGGCATCCAAGCGAGTAATCACCTTGTTTTCAAGATGCTGGAAGTATAAGAAATTTCAGATGTCATGACATTTCAAAGGTACATAACATGACAGAGTTCCTGTTGAGTTTTACTATTTGAAGCATAACTCGTAAAACTTTTCTGAATCAAATACTATACTACAAGACACAAAGTACAACTATCAAAGTATTTTGACTTTTTTCCTGTTTTGCATGAAAAATAAAAATGAATACACAAATCTTCTTCATAAATATTGTTTGTTACGGTATCATTTATATGTGTAAGATGAGTTTTCCAGCATGGATTAAAACACTTGAAACTTCTGTCTGGTATGCCAGAACATTCATTCTTCATCTCAGATTTTCATGTGAGGAAGTCGTAAGTCACACAGCAGAACAGGTTAATACAGTTTAGGAGGCCAGAAATTCAATATGTGTCTGAAATACTGCTAAAAATAATGTTTAACCCTTACCATGTTGGACACGATTGATTCTGCCTTTGCGACCAGTGTAGATCAAGATCAGCCTGCACATCTGTGCAGTCTGATCATGATCTGCACTGTTCGCCATTCAGTCAGTATCTTTTTGGTAAGCACCCCTTTTAACAGTTAATGGTACTGTCCAAACTGGAAGATGGATAAGTTCATTGTAGAAATTTAGCAGGGCCAGGGTTAATCCAACAACAGAGAATGACAACATTGTGCTTTACTGGATTGTGTAAAGCCCAGTTCTACCATATTGCCCAGCCAAGCAAGTAATTCCTGAAAAATCTGGGTATTAATGAGCAATACAGGGCATTAAATTATTCCATACTTTTCAATAAGTCTACTACATTTCCAGACGTATTTCATGACAACTGCACTAGCTGATTTCATACCTGCATTAGTAGGGTAATAAAACAGCAAAAAATCACTGTGTTTTACTTGCAAAAAATGCCCTGTACTGCCACCCACATCAGGAGTATTGCCCAACCTGGGATAACCCCGGCAGATAGTATTATGCCAACCTCAATACTTAAATTGTAATTACAATGTTTTATGAGCAAACCTGTTGCATTTCTGTAAGTCTCTCTCCCTCAGCGGCTATCATCTCTTCCAACTTCCTCATCCTCTGCTCCATCACATACTGCGTCTCATCTACCTTCTGACTTAACTTCTCCTGTAACCATGGAAACATCAAGTTAAATATGTGTCATTGTAATCAACTAAACTTTGATAAGATATTACCATGGTAGCAAGTTAACGAGATCTGTCCGAAAGACAGTACGCTCGACTTTTCTCAGTGCTTGACTGAATTAGAGCTTTGCCAGTAAAAACTTTAACCAAAAAATTCTAAATTAAAAAAGGGCAAAACTCTGTCAAAATTAAAGTCAGAGTTCTCCTGGAGTAGACTTTCATAGTAAATAACTATTTTAAGTTTCAATTCAAAAGCTTTGATAAACACATATTCTATTTTTCTGATACTAAGTGTTAATGTTTTTGTCATGGTTTAAATCTTTAACAAGAGCACTGTCTACAGGTGCCAACACTCATCTGCAAGTGCTTGACATAACACAATATGTAAGCAATGAGTAATGGTTCTAAGCCTACTTACTCACCTATTGATAATGAAACAATGTATAAAGTTTCAAAGCTATAGTATTTAAGAAAAGTGAACCTAACCAAATAACAAGCAAATTCAATGAATTTATATCCCCCGCTGAATAAGTTGTTTTGTAAATGAGGTGAGTATATTTTGAAAGATACTTTACTTCCAAATATACTCAAGTTATGTACAAAAGGACTGTGCAACAGTTTGTTGGTTCCTATTTTTTTACAAAATCAAGTGGAATAACTCTGCTGTACGGTGATCTATATTCAAAAGAACAAGAGATCACAGAGTGATCTTGGCGCCCACCATTGAGCCATTTTTGAATGTTCCAAATTTCAAGACTAAATCAAGGTCAAAATCAAGGTCAAAGTTCATTTCAGTACACAAAACTGTGTATGTGGTCCATGCATGTGCTCGAAATTTGAAGCTGTAGCTTGAAAAATGTGAAAGTAGTTACTAGGTCAAAATCAAGGTCAAAGTTCATTTCGGTACACAAAACTATGCATGTGGTCCAAATTTGAAGGCTGTAGCTTAAGAATTGTTAAAAGTAGGTCACTAGGTCAAAGTCAAGGTCAAATTTCAATTCAGAACACAAAACTATGCAAGTGGTCCAAATTGGAAGCCTGTAGCTTGAGAAATGTGAAAGTAGGTCACTAGGTCAAAATCAAGGTCAAAGTTCATTTTGGTACAAAAAACTATGCATGTGGTCCAAATTTGAAGGCTGTAGCTTAAGAATTGTGAAAGTAGGTCACTAGGTCAAAATCAAGGTCATATTTCATTTCGGAACACAAAACTATGCATGTGGTCAAAATTTGAAGCATGTACCTTAAAAAATGTGGAAGTAGGTCAATGTCAAGGTCAAAGTTTATTTCTGTACACAAACTTATGCATGTAGTCCAAATTTGAAGTCTGTAGCTACAGAGATGTGAAAGTAGGTCACTAGGTCAATCTCAAGGTCGAAGTTAATTTTCAGTACACAAAACAATGCACGTGGTCCAAATTTGAAGGCTGCAGCTTGAGAAATGTGAAAGTAGGTCAATTGGTCAAAATCAAGGTCAAATTTCATTTCGGAACACGAAACTATGCATGTGATCCAAATTAAATGTGAAAGTAGGTCACTAGGTCAATGTCAAGATCAAAGTTTATTTCTGTACACAAACCTATAATTTGAAGGCTGTAGCTACAGAAATGTGAAAGTAGGTCACTAGGTCAAAATCAAGGTCAACTCATGTCAAGGTTCATCTAGCCACTCAAAACTATACATAAGGTCCAAATTTGAATGTTGTAGGTTATGACAAGAAGATTTTTAAAGTTTTTCCCTATATAAGTCTATATAAACCATGTGACCCCCGGGACGTGGCCATATTTGACCCTAGGGAAATAATTTGGAAAATCTTGGTAGAGGACCGCTAGATGATGCTACATACCAAATATCAAAGTCCTAGGCCCTGTGGTTTTGGACAAGAAGATTTTCAAAGTTTTTCCCTATATAATTCTATGTAAATTATAAAAATAAACAAAGGGGCATAACTCACTCAAAAATTGTTGAACCAGTCTGATTTTCAGGGGGACACAACTAGGGTACCAATACATCATTCTGACAAGATTAAGGTCAAAATCCCCCCAGTAATTTCTGAGGAGATGCGAGAACGAGAAATTGTTAATGGATGGAAGGACGGAGGGACGGAAGGACGACGGACCACGGATGCAGAGTGATTTGAATAGCCCACCATTTGATGATGGTGGGCTAAAAATGGACCTAAAAACAATTAACAAAGAAATTCCATTTTTTTAAGTACAAAAAAGGCCCATAATTCACAGTTAATTCTTTACAAACATACTCACCTAATTATGATAAACAAGTCTGCAAAGTTTCAAAGCTACAGCTCGTATAGTCCTCAAGTAAAGTGGACTTGAACAAAAATTTAACCAAAAAAGTCCAATTTTCTAAGAACAAAGGGCCATAATTCTGATAAAATGCCTGCAGGAACTGTTTTTCTTGGCCTCCTTACTCAGATAATGATGATAAAGAAAACTGAAAAGTTTCAAAGCTATTGTTCATAAGGTATTCAAGAAAAGTTGACCTCAGAAATTCAGATTTTCTGAGAACAAAAAGGGTCATAATTCTAACAAAATGCGTGTTAGGGTTAAGGTTCTTGGCTTACTTACTTTACTAATGATACGAAACAAGTCCACAAAGTATCAATGCTTTAGTTCTGATAATTTTTTTTTTTAAAAAGTGGAGATAAACAAACATCTTTACCAATGCCAACGATCAGGTGATGACCTCCTAGATTTTTTTTTTAACAAGAGCTGTCTGATGACAGCACACTCGAATTTCTTCAGTGCTTGACTCTGAAGTAGAGCTTTGCCAGTAAAAACTTTATAAAACTTTGAACCAAAAAATTCTAAATTAAAAAGGGGCATAACTCTGTTAAAAATCAAATTAGAGTTATGGGAACTGTTTCTCCTTGTATAGACTTTGGTAGTAAATAACTATTTTATGTTTCAAGTGAAAAGCTTTGATAGTAACAGAGATATTTGACTTTGTCAAAAACTTTAACAAAAAAATTCTAATTTAAAAAGGGGCATAACTCAGTCAAAATTCAAATCAGAGTTATGGGGATTGTTTCTCCTGGTGTAGACTTTGATAGTAAATAACTATATTAAGTTTCAAGTGAAAAGCTTTGATAGTAACGGAGTTATTTGACTTTATCAAAATCTTTAACCGAAAAATTCTATGTTATAAAAGGGGCATAATTCTGTTCAATTTTAAATCAGAGTTACGGGGATTGTTTCTCCTGGTGTAGACTTTGATGGTAAATAACTGTTTTAAGTTTCAAGTCAATAGCTTTGATAGTAACAGAGATATTTGACTTTATCAAAAACTTTAACCAACGCTGACGTTGGCGCCAGGGTGAGTGCAATAGCTCTACTTTTTCTTCGAAAAGTCGAGCTTAAAATCAGACGAGTTATAAAGTGATAGCTATTAGAAACTTACAAGACATTGTACATGTCACTAATTGTAAGTTAAAAATCATTTAAGATCTGGATATGCAAAACAGTATTGTCTTATACCCAACTCGTTAAGATAACCAGCATGGCTGCAGTAGTCTTTGTACAAGACAATACTTCTGATAAACCTTAGTCGTATATATGTAGGAAATTTATGGTGTAGAAACAGGAACTAGCTAAACTTCTTCTATACTTACAATAATTTGATCTCTGACTTGTGCCTGATTTTCGAGAGCAGCAGACATCTTTTGCTCAAATTTTTCTCGCTCAACATCGGCATGATGCTGGTATGTGTTTATATTATTCTTTAAATCATCGATAACCTGTCTAGTTCGGGAGTCAAGCTGTGCGAGTTGCTGGCCAGAATCACTCTCCAGATGTTGCAACTTCATCTTCTGCTCACTCGAGGTCCTGTCAACACTGCCGTTGAGTGAAACAATCTAGAAGTTGCAACGAAAAAGTGCATTAATGTAAAACCATTATTATTCATGCGGAATTTACTTTCAAGGCTTAGCCTATCCGAAGTCAGACCTTAACAAACAAGTAAACCCGTATATGTTAATTTATAACTTGAAATTCACAAATTAATCCACAGAAGAGCCACTTTCACAAGCAACCCAAAATTCTATACCATCTAAATAAATTTCTCAAGAAACGTTTTTGACAGCCATTGTCATCTGTCCACTTAAACACTTGATAATTTAGTGGTTGAGACAGAATTCAAGGGCTTCCCAGGACAGTGTCTGTTTTCCTGGCATGAACTGGTACCCAAGTTGAAACCATTCTGCTTCAGTAGTAACATAGATGCTTTCTCCACTTGAAAAACTGACCCTAACTTGAACCAAAATAATGGCAGACAAAAGACTTCAAATTAATAACCATTTGAACTTAGAAGACAAAAACACTACTGAGACTAAACAAAATAATCATTCAAAAGACACTAGAAGTTTTTATGCAGGACTTAGTCATAAAATTTATCAAATCTACAGTATTAAAGGAGAAAAAAAATCAACTTGACTTCAAAATTAGAGTGTTGAATTGGAAACTCCTTCTTTCTTCTTTTTTCTTGGTTTAATATGAGTTACGGTAGGACAGTTTTCTGTTCAACCCTTGAAATGAAGTTTCACTTAACTAAGTTAACAATTTTAGCTGACTTAAAAATTCAGATAAAACATGGTGTACAGGTGTATTTCTTCTATCTTTGAATGTCGGTATTTGTTTTCAGACTCAATGTCACATTACCACAATTATATACAGTATGGCAACTTTTCAGCTTTTGATAGTGGAGGAAAACCCCAGCTGTCCCAATTGGCATTATGTCTGGCATGGGCAGGTGCCTAAATTTGAACCACTGACCTTCCATAAGGGATTACTCCCCCACATGATAAACTTCTACATCCTAAGTGAGGTTTCAAGCCTGTAACTGTGAGAGGCAAGTGATGCAAAGTCAGTAACCCTAACCACTGAGCCACAGAGGCCTAAACACTATATTCATGGATTCTAATCAAATCTTTTGGCAAATACTTGCATTATGCCTACCCAGACCCTCAAACTTAGTCTGCAAGAGCAGCATGCCTCACCTTAGATTCTAGTTCATGTATTCTATCAAGAAGTCTGTTTTGCTGATCTTGTTGTGACCCATTTACTTGTTTGATGGATTCCATACATTGCCGTATCTCCTGAGAAAGTTTTGCCAGGGACGTGTCACAGCGCACAATACGACCCCTCAGGTCAGTCAATGTGGCCACATGGTGTACTTCAAGGTTCTTTACTGCAGTGTTTGTTCCAATTGCCGCGGAGTCACGGGCGCGAATTGTTTCATCTACACTCTGTAATGAATAAAAACAATAATATAATGCAGATATATAAACTATAAATGATATTTTGGAAGTTGATATGAAAATGTTATTCCTACTATATCATGAGAGTTTTGCCAGTTCACAACTGCTGTAATTTCTTTATACAGTGAGACACCGCTCGCTCGAGCATCGATGACTCGAGTACCCGGGCTCGCTCGAGCAATTCATGTGGTCCCGGCCGATTTCCTTCTATTTTCTATGCGAAATTACCATGGTTGGGTCGAGCATCAATAACTCGATCGCTCGAGCATGACATCTGGTCCCTGTGTATTAATTTACTCTTTGTTGCTTCAGGCAAACTCGAGCAGAGGTGTCAAAATTTTTCACACCTTCAGTGGTCAGAATTTATTGGTTAATTAAAATTTTCCACACACCTAGAGAATTGCATGGTCTTTTCCGCGACTATCCTAAATGTTTGTTTGTCGGTATATTTGATCTGATAATGAGATTAATTATTGATAAAAGGTTGAACAAAAGTTTTATTGATCAGATATAGATGAATTACTGATTACTTAAATCTTCTTTTCTGTGAGATCGAGAAGACTGTCATGTGATCTTTGTATTTTAATCAGCAGTTGTTTGCATGCAGATGATGGAAATAATATAGTCTTTTCATAAAATTGAGACGATAATTTTGATATGCACTTGTTGATAAATAAAAATAAAAAGTCCTAGTTGTTTCTTCACGTGTACCATTTACAAATTACGTATTGAAACGTCTATCATACCGTTTAATCTGCAAATAGTCGCGATGACAATTGATATTGGTAAAACAAACAATTTTCTTCTTATGTTGGTCAATGTTTGGGTCGCTCGAAACCATGGATAACTCGAGCATTTTGCTCATCCCCTTGCAAGCTCGAGCGGGCGGTGTTTTACTGTACTATGAAAAAAAAATTTCATGGAAATGTGTTGCCACTGTTACCCTATTCACAAATGCTGTAATTCCCCTGGAATTATGATACCACTGTTACCCTATTCACAAACGCTGTAATTCCCCTGGGATTATGTTACCACTGTTACCCTGTTCACAAATGCTGTAATTCCCCTGGGATTATGATACCACTGTTACCCTGTTCACAAATGCTGTAATTCCCCTGGGATTATGATACCACTGTTACCCTGTTCACAAATGCTGTAATTCCCCTGGGATTATGATACCACTGTTACTCTATTCACAAATGCTGTAATTCCCCTGGGATTATGATACCACTGTTACCCTGTTCACAAACGCTGTAATTCCCCTGGAATTATGATACCACTGTTACCCTGTTCACAAATGCTGTAATTCCCCTAAGATTATGATACCACTGTTACCCTGTTCATAAATGCTGTAATTCCCCTGGGATTTTGAAACCACTGTTACCCTGTTCACAAATGCTGTAATTTATTTTAACTGTGATACCACCATGACCCCGTACAAAACTGGCATAATTGTGTGTATATCTACTGTTATATCAACATTTAGTCTGTGAACAACAATAACTGCTGTCATGACGCATATATGTATTCCTGATACATAAAACTTAGTGCTGCAAGCAACTGCTGTAACTCTGTGTGTGTATGTTTTAGTTAAACCAGCATACAACTGCCACAATTACAGTCCTGGCTGCATATATCATTATTTAGCCTGTTGATGACTGCTGTAATTATGTGCACTGTGAAATCACTTTGTGAAAAAGAAAATCCATGGTTTTGGCAGAGAGCTATTTTGTATGGATAATATAAATTTGTGGATTCTGACCTTTTGACTTTAAAAACAATGAGAAATTTTACTTGTTCATTGGGACTTTATTACATGGACTAACTCAACAATGAAATCTACAAAAATCAATTCCAAACAAATATAAATGATTTCACGAGGGTTGAGTGCTATACTGCCGTAACTCCTATTAAATAAAGAAGGAGTTACGGCAGTATATGGTCTTAACACAATAATACTTACTGCGATATCGTTGTTTAGCCTGTTGACGACTGCTGTAATTGTGCGTATATGTTCCTGAAGCATGTTGCGTGCATGTTTCTCTTCCTGCCAAGTTCCATGTGTGAAGTTCAAACTCTCAATCACATCCTCCTTAGTTTTGAATGCCCGCTCTATCAATGCCTGAGAGTTTTTCTCTTGCTGAGCGATTCTTTCCTCGAGTATATCGAGTCTTGAAGGATTTCTTGAAGGTGCGAGAGATTTTTCACTCATTCTTGGAGATCGCAATCTTGGGGAATTGTACCGACTGTTACCAGTATACCCTGGTGGTACACCATTTTGTCTGTACGGTGGAGGTAGTGAGTCTAGATTGTCTTCTGTTGTGTCATAAGGGGCACGTAACTGTGACCTATTTCTTCTCCCTGCCATTCCGCTTCACTCCTTTATAAAATTGTGTGTATTTTATACTATAAATGATTTTATTGTTCTTTTATCGTACTTCTATGTCCGCTTCAGTTCTGGTTTTCAATGAACGTTCATTTCACAACACAAAATCAATGTCACCTAAAAAACACAGAAAAAAATAACAGCCAATGACATAGCTGACAGCAGGCAGGCATGAGTATTTGTGCCAATTTATCCAGTCGGGATATCCTTACCACATGATCAGTACACTGTCAAGGACTAAAATATAAATGGAATGGAAAAATATATATCCACTATAGGCATACACACATTTTATAATAATGTCTAAATGTTTGTTTATCATTATTCACCATCACAAATATCTACTGGACCACCATCATACCCTTATTGATCAAAACTACAGAAAATGAATTAAATGATTTTGTATTCAGTGTGTTATTTTGTCCAATTTATTTTATTTCCTTAGGAAAAACAGTGTTTTTGAACATCAAAAAGATTCCATTTAGTCTTTATGTCACTAAAAATGTTCACACCATACTTTTCCAAAATGTGCCGGGCTATGCGGTATATCCTTCATCTGTACCAAATTAATGTGCAAGCAACCATTTGGACTCAAACAAGTGAAAATCAGGTGGAAACAATGTACCAGTCTAAAATGGTGTATACAAATGAGCCTGCCTAATAAAACTCTTGTATCATTTAATCTTTTCAAGCCTGGAATTCCCAAGTTTTCAGCAAATGAAAATTTTCACTCAAATCATTTTTATAAGGTGAATGTTACTTCAACATATTTTAACAAGAGCTTCGAACAGAATGCCTCTTGATGCATTCAGTAATTGCACAAGGAACAGAAATTATATGCTCACTGTAAACAAAAGTTCTACCATTCTGGTTTAATCTGACCTTGACCTTTATCCTAACAAGAGATTACAAAGTGATCTTGGTGCCATCCACTGAGCCATTTTTGAATGTTCCAAATTTCAAGACTAGCTCAAGGTCAAAATCAAGGTCAAATTTCATTTCAGTATATGTGGTCCATATTTGAAAGCTGTGGCTTGAGAAATGTGAAAGTAGGTCACTAGATCAATATCAAGGTCAAAGTTTATTTCAGTAGACAGAAATATGCATGTGCTTCAAATTGTAGGCTGTAGCTTGAGAAATGTGAAAGTAGGTAGTAGGTAAAAATCAATGTCAAGTTTCAATTCAGAACACACAAATATGCATATGGTCCAAATTAGAAGCCTGTACCTTCAAAAATGTGAAAGTAGGTCACTAGGTCAATTTCAAGGTCAAAATGTTTTTTGGTACACAAAACTATGTATGTGGTCCAAATCTGAAGGCTGTAGCTTGAGAAATGTGAAAGTAGGTCACTAGGTCAAGGTCAACTCATGTCAAGGTTCATCTTGCCACTCAAAACCATACATGTAGTCAAAATTTAAATGTAGGTTACTGACAAGAAGATTTTAAAAGCTTTTCCCGATATAAGTCTATATGAACCATGTGACCCCCAGGGCGGGGCCATATTTGACCCTAGGGGAATGATTTGAACAAACTTGGTAGAGAATCACTAGATGATGCTACATTACAAATATCAAAGCCCTAGTCTTTGTGGTTTGAAAAAGAAGATTTTCAAAGTTTTTCCCTATATTAAGTCTATGTAAACCATGTGACCCCCGAGGCGGGGCCATATTTGACCCTAGGGGGATAATTTGAACAATCTTAGTAGAAACCCACTAGATGATGTCACATACAAAATATCAAAGCCCTAGGCCCTGTGGTTTTGGACAAGAGGTTTTTCAATGTTTTTCCCTATATAAGTCTATATAAACCATGTGACCCCCGGGGTGGGGCCATATTAGACCCCAGGGCAATAATTTGAATCATCTTGGAAGAGGACCACTAGATGATGCTTCATACTAAATATCAAAGCCCCAGGCTCTGTGGTTTTAGACAAGAAGATTAGAAATGGTTTTAACTGTACCTGGCCAATGTGACCTTGACCTTTGACCTAATGACCTCAAAATCAATAGGAGTCATCTGCTGATCATGACCAACCTAACTATCAATTTTCCTGACACTAGGCCCAAGCGTTCTTGAGTTACTGCCCAGAAACCATTTTACTGTTCCTGGTCAATGTGACCTTGATCTTTGACATACTGACCTCAAAATCAATAGGGGTCATCTGCTGGTCATGACCAACTTCTCTATCAACTTTTGTGACCCTAGGCCTATGTGTTCTTGAGTTATCATCCGGAAACCGTTTAACTGTTTAGGGTCACTGTGACCTTGACCTTTAACATATTGACCTCAAAATCAATAGAGGTCATCTGCTTGTCATGACCAACCTCCCTATCAACTTTCATGATCCTAGGCCCAAACGTTCTTGAGTTATCATCCGGAAACCGTTTTACTATTCATGGTCACTGTGACCTTGACCTTTGACATACAGACCTCATAATCAATAGGGGTCATCTGCTGGTGATGACCAACCTCCCTATCAACTTTCATGATCCTAGGCCCAAGCGTTCTTGAGTTATCATCTGGAAACGGGTTGGTCTACATTCCGACCGACCGACCGACATCTGCAAAACAATATACCCCACCTTCTTCGAAGGGGGGCATTAATATCCCAATTTTTCACATCACATTTAATAAAGTAAAATAAATCATATAATTACAAACTACTGTCTCTGTTTCTGTTGACAATTTTGATCAATACAAAATTCTGAGGTATAAATAATTCAAAGATTTCAAAACAACCAGCATCATAGTCAAAACAAATACAGGACACAAGAGAATTACAGTCAATATTCACTTAACTGACATAACTGGTTACATGGTTGAGTTATGGGATTGTTGCATGTTTATTGCTTATAATTACATAATGGCACCTAAGTTACTTCATACCAATAAAACAGCCCACTAATTGAATATAATTATGAATATTTACACTGTTGTTTTATCACATAATGGAACTGTTCTCCAGGGCTGTTACAACTTAATACTATCTGCCCAACCACAGCTAGAAAATACATTAGAAAATTGTGCATGCTTCCAGGCTTTAAATCTTATGTTAAAAACAGATGATAAAGCTGTTCAGATAGATGTTGCACAATTACATGGTTAGAACAAGAGCACCGCCTACGGGTCCCATCACTTGACCAAGAAACGCAAATTTTCTAAGTACAGAAAGGGCCATAATTCTGACAAAATGCATATCAGAGTTATCATTCTTGGCCTACACAGTCAACTAATGATGATAAACAAGTGTACAAAGTTTCAAAGCTGTATCTTAACCAATGCTGACAAAGACACCGGCGATCAAGTGACGATAATACCTCGTAGATTTTTTTCAAAATTCAGACGAGGTAAAAATACTACTTTTAACATGAACTTTTACAGCCAGAGTCATAAAGGGGGGTTTAATCAAAAACAATGGATTCAGTAAAACTTTCTACTATGTTTATCAATATTCAAACCTTTGGAGAAAACAATAATCAGAAACAGGATTCAACAGGACCTTAACATATTTTATGTTCATAACAGAAAATGTCGCAGCCACAATTTAAACAAAAGCATTATGGACCTTTAAATACTGATAGAAGGATTAACTGATCCACAACAAAAAAAAGATGAACTTGACCTTGAAATGACAGGATCCAAAGTTCTTCTGTTATTGTTAACATTTGTACCAAGTAATAAAAGTTGTTTTGAAAATCACTTCAGGGGTTAAAATGATATACTGGGGACATAGTCTATCTGACCTCTGATACTACTTTATGACCTCGACCTTTAACTTTTACATTCAGTGCATTGTTAAACTCATTATAGCCAACAATTGTGCTAAGTTATTTGAAAATAACCCATTATAATCACATTTTTACTGCTAGACTACATTTGATAGCTTTTCCACTACATATTTTTGTACTTCCTATGCATACTGGTAACTGAATCTCTTTGTTGTTTTTTTATGATTTCTAATAAATTAAGATATCAAAATAAAACTGACATAAATTTATATGCATGCCCCTTTCAACTGAGTTGTTCAGGTTTCAATCCAAGTCTACATAAATGAAAACGAAGAGAAACAAACCCTCTAAAAGAAAAACATATATATTTCTATGTATTTGCAATAATGACCCTGTCTTAAAATGTTTTAATGTTTGCTACATGTCCACCATATCCATAATTCAATCTATTTAAGGTTTAGGAGTATATCACCAAAACACAGAAATATTTTATAAACGAACAACATCGTTACCAATATTTTACCTGACCATTACATGTTCTGCCGTACTGTCCCGTACTGAAAATATTCTGAAAAAGTTGTCCCCCTTTGAAAATGAATGCCATTTGTAAAGAAATAAAAATAAACAATCGCTGAAAACTGTGTTCCACCTAGTTATGTGAAATTTCAACACTCGCACGCTATTACAAATGCATCAAAACAAACATGTGTAACAGTTCCTTGAAAATGGTGAGTTTTTAAAAGCGCTTGACTGTCTGGAAGTGGGGCCTGTTCAAACAGTTCTTTTTTCGGAATTTAATGCTTATATCAGTATACTGACACTTGTTTTGTAGAGTAATATAAGTAATATACACGCTATCATTACAAAAACAACAAAACAAGTGTCAGTATACTAATATAAACATTGAATTCCGAAAAAATAGACTGCCTAAATGGGACCCACTTCCGGGCAGTCAAGCGCCTTCAAAAACTCACCATTTTCAAAGAACTGTTACACATGTTAGTTTTGGTTCATTTGCAATCGCATGCGAGTGTTGAAATTTCACATGATTAAGTGGAACACAGTTTTCAGCAATTGTTTATTTTTATTTCTTTACAAATGGCATTCATTTTCAAAGGGGGACAACTTTTTCAGAATATTTTCAGTACGGGACAGTACGGCAGAACATGTAATGGTTAAGTAAAATATTGGTAACGATGTTATTCGTTTATAAAATATTTCTGTGTTTTGGTGATATACTCCTAAACCTTAAGCAACAACTGTAAAGAAATGAATAAAATTACTTTATGAAATCAATATGATCCATCTTTTACAAAAGAGAATATTGATCATAAAATGATCAACATCTTCAACAATTCACCTGTTCAGTACATATTTTATCATATTTGCCCATACTGTCCTGTACTGTTCCATACTACTTGAACTTATTCTCACAAAGTTGTCCCCCTTTAAAAAAGAATACCACTTGTAAAAAAATAACAATAAACAATTTTCAAAATTGCTGACCTAGTTATGTAGAATTTCAATGAAAATGCATCAAAACAAAGATGTGTATAACATCCCAAACCAAAATACAAGCATGCGGCAAACTTGTGAGAAGTTTGCAATAAGCTTTAAGATTGCAGTCATGTAATATAATGCTTGCAGATGCTCACATAGAAATTAAGTTTGCGGGTAAGTCTTGCTTCGCAAGCTTGCAGCGGGCATCCTGCGATCTTAATACTATTTAAAATTGCGACTAGCTTGCGATCCTGTAACCTTTTTACAACTCTTTCGGTTCATTGATACGTATAAAAGGTAATACATTTAACCAATTATTAATTTTTTTAGGTCAAAATAACGTTGTTTTAAAAAATATTGTCCCTGATTTTTATCTACTGATCACTAAAAATAACGTTTCATTGAAAGTGCCAAAGTTTTATAAACTGTGCTGTTGGCCAAATTAAAGGAAAAACATAATATTATACAACTTTTAGATTAATGCCACCTTGAATAGGTTGACGAAGATACTAGTCATTGATATGCAAGGTTGCAAGCTTGCGCGATCATAACAAAGTTGCGAGAGACTCACAAGTGTCTTTTTGTCCACACTCATATAAGCTTGCTTAAGCTTTCAAGATTGCGCAAGCTTGAAATCTTGTTATGATTGTGCAAACTTGCAAGGTCGCAATTAAGACCGCTAGGGTTCCAATCGCAAGCGTGCATAACCTTACAAGCTTGAAAGATTTTAAATAGGTTGCAGGAAGCACATGAATTAGTTTGCGCAAGCTTAAATGATGGTTGCAATGGTTCCAATTGCAATCTTGCTGCATGCTGAAACAAGTTTGCTACACACTTGTTAAGACTGCAACTGCAATCTTGCTGCACGCTGAAACATGTTGTAGCACACTTGTTAAGATTGCAACTGCAATCTTGCTGCTGCCTTAATGCAAGCTTAATTAAGCTTGCCATTTTGTTTTAGGATTTCTCTGAAACTGATGTTTCTAAAGACATTGGACTGGAGTGTGGCACCTTCATGCAGTTTTTTTTTCCAAAATTCAAGGCATATTTCAATCAATTGTTTTATAGAACAATAGACATGTTTTACACTCTGTCAATTTTCATGTAAAACAACTCCTTCTTTCTATGATTTGGTGATGTTCATTTTTTTCTGTAAGATATGGACCAAATTGTTGATAATGTAGACAGGAAGTAGAATGAACCAGCTCACCTACAGTCATCTGGAATGTATCAAAGAAAACACCAACAAGTCTCTTAGATCAAAGTGTTTTAAAGCTTTTATTGTGACCATACCCTGTAAATTGATATTCTGAAACAAATAAATACTTCTTTTCCATTTAAAGCACACACACTTCTCCAGCACTGTAATTTTGTGTTTCATCAGCAATGACTAATTTATGAACAGTGCAAATTACATCTTCAAAACAGGCAACTCAATTTCCTGTAATATATCTGTAACCATTGTATGTTTCACAATTTCTGAAATGTGAAATTAAATTTACATATTTAATGACAATATAATTTGAAAAAAAACAGCTTCTTCAAAAATAGTTTACACATAAATATTCAAAATAGTAAAGTAACTGGTCAAGAACTAAAAATATGAAATTGGCATTAGGATGCTACCAGTATGCTGTATTGAAAGTTCAAGAATGAAGACTGACACTAGCCAGAAAATGACTACAGTGAAGTTATTATTGTACATGGAGGGCTAATTGTCGTGGATTTAATGGCTGCCTTGACCATCAAATTCAAATCCCTATGAACAAATAATATTTGATCAATGCATGTATGGCTGACTGTTACATGGCTGGACAACCGAAACTGTACTACGTTTTATCCAAATGTCCACTGTAAATATGGTGGATATTACATAAATATTGCATTCTTGAGAGGGTGATATGAAAAATGTTCACCTGGAGATACATGAGTATCGACCGAGGCATCAGCATCATCTTTGAAGGGGTGAACATTTTTTCTGTCACTCTCTCAGGAATGCAACATTTATTTTATTATACTGAAAACATATAAACGTCAAAATATTTACTGGAAATTCAACATGCGTTGAAAAATAATTAAAAAATAGATTATGAATAGGCAATAAAATATAGACAGTAGGCATCTTGACTAAAGAACACTCCGAAATTGTGGCGAATTTGCTGTAAGACTTGTTTTCAAGCAATTTGATTTGTTTAGCTGAAATGTTTACATATTGATAAACCCTTTATCATTTTTGTAGTTATGTGCGTATTGCAGCATTGCATCAGTGATGAAACCAACAGCAGTAACATTGGAAAACTTTTCAGATGACTACCCCGTATTCTTATATGCTATTTCAGTTAGACTGTTAATATAGCTAATGACAATAATGTAGCTATTAACAAAGCACACATAATAACAAACACAAGATGCCATTTACCACTTCACTGTAAGAATTTCTTTTAAAACACTGACTCTTGGTCGTGATAACTAAACATTAACATATTTCAAAACATACCAACAATGGCAAACAGAATATGTGTATGTATGCAAACTTTTTATTTACACTATGGAAATGGCAATTTATAAGAAACTTAAAAAAAATGATAGATGCTGTCAGACAATCAGGCCAAGAATCATGAAAAATACATTAGTTCAAATTATGCACGTAAACTGTGCACGTGCAAACTTAAATGTCAGATCTTGTTTGCCAACATTTTTTATTGATTGCACAGTTTGACCATTGGTCTAAATAAGATACAGATCTGATTTAATTGGAGCAAGATCACTTGCTAAATCCCCCCAGCAAAGATGGCAAATTCGGTATCCATGTCAGCACTGTAGTTCAGATGTATTAGCGCAAATGATAATCTTTTTTTTTGTAAAGTATAAAGTTCTCAAATTCACGTCCCGAAGAAACACGGTTTGAAAAGCACTACTTTCATTACTAGACACAAAGTTATACAGTTTGAGCCATAAAGGGAGGTCATCAAAAACAAAATAAAACCTTCTATAATAATTATTTTTTATGTTAAACCTTTGACAAATGATAGAGAAAGTAATTACTGAAACTAGGATTTAACAAGAAATTAATATCTTTTTTGTTCAAAACAAAAAATGTGGCAACCACATTATAAACAAAGGCATTATGAGCCTTTAAGCGGGCAGACTGTGTTACTCCCTTTGCTGGCTCTATCGAGTTTGACTGTACTGTATATTATGAAAACAGCAGTCTGAGTAATAGTGCAATTAAATCTTTCAAAATTTGATGGATTCGATAACCTGTCATTGCATGTCAAAATCAGGTAAAATTTTAATAATAGCAGTCAATTCAGAAGATTAGAAGGCGGTATTAGCCTCCGATAAAACGTTTGAAATTCCAGTTCATAAACATAATAACCTAATGAAATTACATTCAAAATTCAAACATTAAAAGCGGCATTTAAGCAACACCATCAGAATATTAAAGCAATGGAAAAATTGATTCTTTGAAAAGGATTTTAATATATGAACTATCAATTTCAATGTATTTACTTGTTATAAACGGCACACTGAGTGGCTTTGTATTGATTGAATACCCGAAAATAAGGTGTTCCTATATCATACAAACATATAAAGTTTGGCTTTTGAATTGGCATCAATAGTTTAATATGTCTTAGGGATAAAATATATAAACAAATTTCTTAATCTGAAAATTTGTGATGAAAAATGTGGTTGGAGATTAATTAGAAAACTGAAATTTTGTGGCATCTTATTATTATTTCTGCCGTGTGAAATTAAATTCAGTATTACAATAAGGAATATAGTATACTGATTTTTGTGAAAGGAAGTTTTTTACAAAATCGTAATATTAATTGCATAAAAGATTATTTGTTTACGTGCGACAATATTATGTCGAGATTCTTGTGTTGATGAACTCAAATCAGATGGTGAGCTACAGCTACTATATCTTACAGTCCACAAATTTCATATTTTTGTAAACTGGATAGAAAAATTCAACATATTTACATAATTATGTACTGATTTATGATTATGAACAAAGTCCATGGTTTCTGCCCATTTTTTTAGCTCTCAGTGCATAACTATTAAATTATGAATTGATGTGATTCTAGTTGTGTCTTTAATACAGAGGAATAAGGTTGTTTAATTAACGCTCAAAATTTCAACACTAATGCTGAAAGCCAGTGTAGGAATTAAGGGAAAAAATATAGAAATAATAATTAAAAAGAAAAGATTTTTCCCCAATTTATCTACTGTTTGATCCTGGTCTTATCTGTATCACAGTTTTTTTTTCCATTGCAACTTTATTTTGCAGGATCTATATCTAACCTATATTTCAAAAGTCTCCAAGGGTGGTTGTAGTATCTTGTTGATTTTTTAAATTATCTTCAATAATGTCAATTTTACGGCCAACCATTTTATAACAAATTTAAAGTCAGTTTAAAAAAAAAAAAAAAAAAATAAGAAATTTTACATTTTACTTTTATGCTAAGATAATCTGAAAGTTGTGCAAATTAACTCAGACTTGAACAGTAACAAAAATGTCTGAAATTTACAATGAAAAATACCAGATCAAAATCTTTTTTTTTTAATGACAAATTTAAAAGCAATAAAAATGTTTTGAAAATTAAAATTAAAATCCTTTCATCGTCCTTGGGTTCTTAAGACTGATGTATAACACCAACTGTATTGTCTCACATTTAATGAGAAAACACAGAATCCATGTTACAGAAATAGTCAATCAAAGCCTAGATGGAATTTGCCAAAACTATAAACCTAATGCAACAAACAGTACAGCTCTGGTAATGAAAACAATATTCAATCAGCTACTGCACCTTTAAGTACAGATGACTTTTGACAATATAAGTTTTCTTGTACACTATTTTGGTACAGCTGCTAATGCTGCTAATGACATTCCATAGCAACCAGGTACCGCAGAAATCAGGTCCAGAAAATACATACACAAATAGAAATTGCTGATTAGCATTTAAAATGGGTTTCAGGAGTGCCAATGCAGACCTTTAAAAAAATTGTTCAAAGTATCATTTGTTTAACAAAGTCACAAATCTTTAGAATGCTGGTCATACACAGCAAGACAGATAACTTAAAGACAGATCACCCTTTTTATCATCAACATATTGATTATTTGTAAAATATAGGAAATTTAGGTTTCCTTTTAAATCTAAAGTGTGTGTTTATTTTTCGAAATACAGGAATTGGTTTAGAGTTTGATACTGAATTATATAAGAGATGACTAATATAATGGTACAGAATGATATGTATAATATATATATATTCTTTATGTGAAAGCAAAGCATTTAGAAGTGAAGAACAGTTAAGTCAATATTTAGCTTGCATACAGACCACTGTGCAATAGATGTAGAACTTTCAAAATGAAATATTCTATTAGTCTAGTGTAAATAAGAAACATAAATAAATCCAGTTGTATCAAAATGTTTTATTACAATCATTGCTGAATGTTGTTTTATTATTTTCGTTTTTTTTCCCGTCCAAATTTCAATGAAGACAGACTATAAGTTGTAAAATATCTTGTTTGAGAAAATGATATCAGTTATGTATGGTTAACAAAACTAGAATTCTTAGTGTATCTTAAACTCTGCAAACTTAATACACTAAAATTCAGTATTCTATAATAGTACTACAGATACCGGTTAAAATAATTAAATAAGATGATAAATTTAAAAAAAAAAAAAAACTTTTTTATTTTCATTTAAAACTTTTACCAAATTTTTTTTTCTCTAACAATACAGTTTTTTCAATATTCTTAAAATTCTTTAGACAAGAAATATTACTTTGTTCAATTTACTGATATGACTGACAATTTTATCTTGGTAACACAACTTGTTTTGGAGACTACTTCCTGTTAATACATTACAAGTGTGCTCTAGGAATTGAAATAACAGTACAAATTCAACCCCAGTACTTTCCAACAAATCCAAAACATTTCTCAAACCTGACCGACCACATTTAAAACCAACATAAACAAATAAGCAAACAAATAAACAAAATTCTGTAAGGAATTTTTCTGAACCACCAGTTTGTGTTAAATATAAATCTGGGTTTTCACTCCTGCAGAGGAAAAATATATTACATTTTCTAATAAACTCTGGACCAGCCTCAGATTTTAAACTTATCTTATTTTTCTCTGATAACACATTATAGAAGAAAACATGTCACACAGTCTTAAAAACTAATGTTTTGTCCATATTGTGCGCATTTTAGTGCAAAAATGAGCTACAGAACTGTAAACAATAGAGTGTTTGGACAGCCTCAAGGAAAAGCCTCCCTAAAACAAGACTTTACTGCAATTCAAGTGGAAGACCCCCATGGGCAGGATGTCCCAGGATCCCCTCAACAGGTGACAGTGTCAAGACGACAGGTTCAAAGGTCACCTCAGCAGAATGGCACTGGCAGGAAGATTGATGACCTGGTTGCTAGACAGGTATCTTTATATTTTCATATTTTTTCCCCCATAAAATCTGAATTTGGGATTATGTTACCTATCAAAAAAAATCCAAAATAACTAAACATAGCCCTTGTCTGTTTGACAAACACATTCTCATAGACAACTTGTAGGTGCAAGTACCTGTTTCAATTGTTTTGCTTGTTAAACTTGCTTTTGAGTAGCTCCCAAACCTCCCCATCCAATATCTCTCTTATAATAGGAATAACACATTGTCCACAATTCATCAGAATTTTGAAAACCTTGTTTAATAAATGTGAAAACTTCTGAAAAGTTTCATATCAATCTCTTCAGCAGTTACATAGTCACCAACGAACATAATATATCACTATTGGATATCATAATTTTCCATTAACAAGGAGCTGCATTTTCCAAATGCAAAATCATGCCCCTGGGTGTATGACCAAAGATGTTGTTCATTGTCTGAGGTTTTAAGTTTAAAGGTGAAGATCATAATGAAGGTCAAGGTCATCTATATAATTATAGGCCAGTCTGTAGGTCTTACCACAAGGTTTGTTGAGTGTGAGTATGAACTAAATCCGGTCGTTAATGTGGGCTGTTGGTGAAATGGTAAAATCTGGTTTGTACAGACAAAAGGAAGGACAGAGTATGAACTAAATCAAGTCATTAATGTGGGCTGTATGGTAAAGTCTGGTTCGTACAGACGGACTGACAAAAAGACAGTTTAATCGCTAAATGCCCTAGGGCATAATAAAAATTTTGTTTATAAACAGGTCATCAACTAATCAATCACGACTTACAATGCAATAATTAATCAGTACATGGCTAGTTAGATACATTTTTACCTACTTTTCATGTACAATTATACAGGATCAATTGTTAAGCCACCAGATGCAAGTGTCAGCACGTCAAAATGAGATCGCCGACCATCTGAAGAACCAGAATGATGCCCTCAACCAGGCACTACTTAAACAGATCCTTAACAACAAGGACAACATGATGGCCAACCTTGCACATCAACAGGTAAGCATTCTATATCGTTCATACATACATCATCCATTGAAGTTAAGAGCACTGCTGTGTATAGCGAAAAAAGCTCAATGTTATGTGCCTATTTAGTTTGAAAATCATAGGCTAAAGTGTTTTGTAGTTATTGATCAGAAACTAAATCAGAAAGTAGGCTCAATTGTGTACCACATTTTTGTCCAGTACACAAAACAATTGTCAGTATAATGATACATACATTGAATTCTGGAAAAGGACTGCATAAAGGGGCTACACTTTTGGACAGTTTAATGCCTTTAAAAACCCACCATTTTCAAAGAACTGTGTCATGTCTTCATTTTGATGCATTTGCAATGATATCCCAGTGTTGAAATTTCACATAACCAGGTGGAACATAGTTTTTAGCAATTGTTCATTCTTATTTCTTTTCAAATAGCATTTTGTTTTAAAGGGGGATAACTTTTTAAGTATCCATCAAACAGGTCAGTACGGCAGAACATGCAATGGTAAGGTAGAGTGTTAGTAAAAAGATGTTACAATCGTTTATCAAATATAGCTGTGGTTTGGTGATATTCTCCTAAACCATTTATTACAAGGGATTTGTATTTCATTGTTTTTCAGGCAGCAGAATGGGATGATCACACCAGGGAGCTTCTACAACAGCACGTCAAATACATGGTAGCCATTATACAGAGACTTAACACAGATATAGAGGTAGCCATTTCTGTTTTTTATTCTAAATTAAAGTTTCAATACGAAATGTAATAATCAAGCTAGTGCTGCCGCTGAAGGTGATTAATATCCTCAGATGCAGCTTTTATACAGTGAAGGTTGAAAGTTGTGCCTATGACCTTTGACCTAAAAATATGACAATGATCTTAAACCTAATATTGATCTGGGTTCCACTCTATGCATGTCTCTAAATGTGGTTAACCTGTAATGTGAGCTGTTATGTTGTTTCAACGAGAAAAGTCAGAAGTCCAGCACCAACTAGATCTAACAAGACCTTTGACAGCGGGACCCGTGTCCTGTGTAGACAACCTGTTTCTTTTACTTTTAGTTTATACTAATTTATTTTAGGTCGATTGTGAAAAAGTTCTACACCTTATATTAATCACTCTTGGCACCTCATTCCTGATGGAATCCATCACCACGAGGGTATGAGAGAAGAGGCCAGTTTCCCTTTTAATGCTGAGTGCAAAGCAAGGGAGCTACTGGTATGACGTGACTTGGGATCAAACCCACGACCTCCCACACTCGAAGCGGAAACTCTAACACTAGGCTACCGAGGCAGTTATCGAGTCCTGTTTCTTTTGAGGAAATAACCTCTGCCAAATAAATAAAATGCATGTCAAAGTTTTAGCCTAGACACGATCTTATATGATATTTGGCTCCTAAATGTGACGTTGCCCTCTGAGTTAAGGACTTGGTATCAGCATGCGACTCTCCATCTCAATGAGGCAAACCTTTATGCCAAAGAAAGACAAGACTGCTCCATGCCTGTCAATGTTATGGTCTGGGCAGGCTCTAATAAGATATTTGACCCCTAAGTGTAACTTTAACTTTGAGAAAGAGACCTTGGGTTTGCACACAAAACTCTATCTCACTGAAGATAACATTTTAAAAATAAGACTGCCCCATGTATATCAAAGTTATGACATGGACAAGCTCTAAAATGACATTGACTTTGAAGACAGGGACTTTGGGTTTGTGTGGCACTCTGTGTAATAGAAATAGAGTTTTTTATATACTGTGAAATCATTTACCGGTAATTAAGTTTTGCTTAAACAACAATTTTGTGGGGATATGAATCAGTGGATGATAAAATGAATGGTAATTTTGTTGCAAGACATTATGGGAGAAGATTTTCATTCAGATTTCTTTTAAAGATTTAGGCTTTTTATTCTACAAGCATTATACATTTTTTGCAATTAGTAGATTTGTGCTTATGTAGATACATATGAATTAATACTACCGGTATACATATATTTACTCATTTTTCGCATGATTTTATAGAGTATATTGGCTGAGCTGCATGGTCGAGACATTGCTGTGATTGGAACAAATAAAGCTGTAAACAAACTAGAGGTTCATCATGTTACCATGTTACAAGATTTACGCGGCCGTATCGCACGATGTGATGGTGCCATCTCCAAACACACCAAGGATATAGTATTGTTGATGGAAGAGATACGTCGACTGGAGCAGGCGCTGCAGCTCACTCGTGAAAAACTTTCCGGGGATATACACCGTTTAGAGGCAGAGGTAATTTTTGTTTTCAGTTTGATTGTATTTTTTCCTTATTTCCTAATGTTAAACTTTCCAAAAAATACTTTAAACATTATTGCTATCTTTGCCATTACTGGTACCTAGCGTGAAATAAGACATTTCTTTATAATCTAAGGTTCATAACTGCAGCAATCTCAGCCGATTCATGAACTTGTCTAGATCTTCAAGGTATATACAGTACGTGTAACTGATCAAGAAATGTGGTTTTTTACTGTCTAAACAATGAGTAATACTTTTATTTCAACTACTGGTAAATCAAGGGCCGTTACTCCTATGTTTCTTGAGAAATCTTGTCAGTTAAAAAGATCTTCTTACCAACTATTCTAGTAAAGTTTCATGAAGATTGCTTACAAAATATGGCCTTTAATATGATTACTTTAAAGATGTTGATGGATTTAAAACAATGAGCAAAAAGGATAATCAAAATATGGGCTTAAAATGTGTTTAAATCATTGTACCGAACACAAAGCAAAGGTGTAGTAAAATACATACAATGGTATAAGAAATCACACTATTAACACCATAAGAAACTGAAGTCTTGATGTAGGACTCCAAAAACATTGAAACTTGCCCTTTCATTTCTAAATACAGACAAAAAATGTATTTAAGCCAAAATGCGTTCTAGATAAAACAAAACACTGTTTCAAATCCAAAAGCATTTTTTGAATATACAACAGTCAAAACAATGTCATTTAACCTGAAGTAGATTGTATGGTATCTATATTGAGTAAAATGAAAAATAATACAAAAAGTATACCATATAACAGATAAAAAAAAGATCAAGTAGTTTTACATACAAACACTTCAATATTGAAAAAAAATAGACTAATTAATGAGAAATTCATTCTTTACCCCTTCTAAGATTTCACTTCACATTATTTCAGCTTTTCAAACCTGCACACATCAATGTTCAGTTAACAAGCATTACAAAATAACAAACTGAGAAACTGGCAATTAATTTAAATAAATAAAAAACTTTATGACTTATATACCTAATCTAGACTATCAATATGTTGTCAGCTAAACTAGGGGGTAGTGACTGTGTCAAAACTAACCTGTTATTTGAGACCACTCTGCACTAGAGACCAACAGATTCTGAACTATCCATTGCCAGTGTACATATATTAAACTATGAATAAATACCGCATGAATGCTCAATATAGACTACGGTATACATTATATTTATACTTTTATATAAGCTTTTTTTCTGGAGTGCATCTAACTTCAATTTCATGACCTTTCAAGAGGAGTTCAGATCTTAGACTAGATATTAGACTCTTCTGGAATGCTATGAGACCACCACTACCTTTTCCCAGGATTATTTTTTCCTAGGACTCCAACTCCTCACTGACTGAACCTAAGCTTTCTTCATTAATATAACCTATATCAAGAATGACCATAATCTTGTACAAAATTTCAAAATCTGATTAATCTAAACTTTGGAATGTTTATTTCAGGTGATTTCAATGACTGGGGAACTTGAGAGACAGCATACTGCTCAGCGTTCAGAGCTTACACATCTCCGTAGTGATGCCCTCCATCGAATCAACATGCTTGAAGACAAACAGCGTGCAAACATGGCTGAGTTTAGAGATGCTTTAGATGGAAACCAGTCTAACACTGACCATTATTTGGAACGTATGGAGGCAAAGTTCAAAGCTATGATTGATAAAGCCACTTCCAGCTGGGGTGATCTGATGGTAAATATGATTTAGTAAAACTTAAAATCATTTTTCTACAAAGTTCAACACCTTTTTTTCTACTGTCTCATTTCAGTGTCAAGTTCCCAGACAAGCAGATAAGTACATGATGTCTGTACTGTCTCATTTCAGGGTCAAATACTGTCTCATTTAAAGGTCAAGTTCACAGACAAGTAAAGAAGTACATGATGTGTGTACTGTCTCATTTCAAGGTCAAAATCACAGACAAGTTGAGAAGCACATGATGTCTATACTGTCTCATTTCAGGGTCAAGTTTACAGACAAGTATAGAAGTACAATCATGATGTCTCAGGGTCAAGTTCACAAACAAGTAGAGCAGTACATGTCTGTTCTATCTCATTTCAGGTTCAAGTTTACAAATAAGTTGAAAAGTACATGATGTGTGCACTGTCTCATTTCAGGGTCAAGTTGACAGACAAATAGAGCAGTACATGATGTCCATACTGTCTCGTCTGAACAAGTTAGAAGAACAGATGGCACTAGATAAAAACAGAGTTAAAGACATACAACATGTAAGTTTATACAAACCTGTTTTTGAGACATAAATGGTAAACTGACCCAGTCATGTGAAGATTTTGAAAGAGGTAGGATTCAGTTAGTTCTGTAGATTTCACATTTGATAAAAGGGAAGTAACTGTGCAATGTCATTGATTCAGATAATGTTAAATAAAGCTTGTAATTGACAAAATTAATGGAAATTGTAATCATTTTTTCAAACATTGGAAATCTATGACTGTGTAAAGTTATCAAAACAGCAACCTTACTATCTTTCTAAGGATGAAATATGATATCAAAAAGTTTGACATGTTAAATAATTCCAAATAGGCAGATCTCTAATGATGGATGAATATCTCAAAAACAAGCACACAGACTTATAGTTTACCATGATATAAATCATTATGTTTATTTACGACTGTGAGGAGTTTCATTAAAATCTACATTATAGAAAAATTTCCATTCTGGAAAATTGTGTGAAAGTTTTCAAAACAGTCTAGCAAAAAATCAAGCAAACAATCCAACTTCTTTTTGCCAAATTTTCTAACAAGTATGTTCTGGAGTTTGGAAAAATCAGGGTTTTATCAAATTCTACATTGTAGAAAACTTTCTATTCAAATATGCAGAACTACCTTACTAATAAAATCCACATATACAATCCAATGCAGGTGCTATTTATATATAAACAACATGAAGCAACAGTTTCCTTATCATCATGTAAACATCCATTTAATATAAGAAATTCAAGTTTATTCTTTTATCTTTACAAGTTATTAACTGATCGTTTATGGAGTCTATATAAATTTGGTACATTAATTTTAATACGCATTATATCTTTTACAGAACATTGAAAATCAAGTTCTGGCCACAATTCAGGAATCTTTGTCATACAATGATGCAGAATTAGCCAGAGCCAAACTGGAGTTTAGAAATGGATTTACAGAATTACAAGAAAGCCTTTCAAATATGAAACACGTAGTTGAAGGGCGTAGAAAACTCATGGGAAACCAAATGAATAGAGAGATTGGACAGGTTAAAAAGGCATTATACATGGAGCAGCCAAATTATCAGCAGGAAGGAAAAACGGTTATATTCAGAAATGTAGATAAATCTAATGAGTGGTAGCAATGTCTACTTTTGTGTGTGTACAATTATTAAAAGTTAAGCTTGTGTACTAAGGAGTCAGGTTAAGGTGGCATAAAATGCTTTGTGATGCACCCTTAATAATTATATTAATGATATCTGAAGGAAGAAGATACATGTACCAGTGTATTTAGAAATGTGGATAAAACTAACCATGGTATTAAGCAACATCTATGTTTACTTGTGTGCAAAAACATTTATAAAACTTTAATTAATCTAAGTAAATCAAGCATTTCAGTGACCTTATTTGCAAACAGATTTTAATCATGTAATGAGAATCATAGTTTATAAAGTCTGAACTGATCAAAGGTGCTCAATCACATTTTTAATATATTTTTAAGAGATTTATTTAAGGAATAAAAGGACCCACTTCACAGTAATTACTCCCCTTTATTATGAAAGTAATGAAAAAGTGAATTGTTGCTTTTGATTTCCATATAATTTCTAATTTTACTTTGGTATTTGATAGCTGTTGGAATATTTCAACAATCTGAACCAAAAGGCAAGTTTTAAAGCAGTATGTTGCTTCAGAATTCATATATTTCCAGTCTATACTGATTGCACAACAAAGATATGTAAAGGGAGGTAATAATGTTTTTACAAACTTGTATATCTAACAAATTTAGGCTAAACATATATTTGTCAATGTAAATATTTGACAAATATAATACATTAGTATGATTTCTTTGGCAAAGTATGTTTATTAAATTTGTACATATGCTAAAATACCTCCATCTTGGTTGGGCAACCAGATTTTAAAAATACTGCCAGTGAAATTCTAATATGTTCTAAGCATAAACGATCATCTGTTATTTTTTTTACTAAATCCATTACTTCATCAAAATCAGATTAACCACCTTTAAATGACAGTTAGGCTGAATGCAAAATGATTACTGTTTGGCTACAAGTTGAGCAATATGAGGTAATTGGTATTAAATGGCAGTTAATATACAATGGGTAGTAAGGGTTTTGAGCTGAGGAATGTTCCCCCACTTATTTATACTTGATCATCATTGGTATTTAAATGGCAGTTAATATACAGTGGTATAACGGCTTCGAGCTGAGGAATGTTTTCCCCCAACTTATTTATACTTGATCATCATTGGTATTAAATGGCAGTTAATATACAGCGGGTAGTAAGATGCTTCGAGCTGGGGAATGTTTCCCCCCACTTATTTATACTAGATCATCATTGGTATTAAATGGCAGTTAATATACAGTGGTAGTAAGGCTTCGAGCTGAGGAATGTTCCCCCCACTTATTTATACTTGATCATCATTGGTATTAAATGGCAGTTAATATACAATGGGTAGTAAGGGTTTTGAGCTGAGGAATGTTCCCCCCACTTATTTATACTTGATCATCATTGGTATTAAATGGCAGTTAATATACAGTGGGTAGTAACGGCTTCGAGCTGAGGAATGTTTCCCCCACTTATTTATACTTGATCATCACTGGTATTAAATGGCAGTTAATATACAGCCGGTAGTAAGAGCTTCGAGCTGGGGAATGTTCCCCCCACTTATTTATACTTGATCATCACTGGTATTAAATGGCAGTTAATATACAGCGGGTAGTAAGGGCTTCGAGCTGGGGAATGTTCCCCCCACTTATTTATACTTGATCATCATTGGTATTAAATGGCAGTTAATATACAGTGGGTAGTAAGGGCTTCGAGCTGAGGAATGTTTCCCCCCCCCCCCCCCCACCCTTATTTATACTTCTAACTTGATCATCATTGGTATTAAATGGCAGTTAATATACAGCCGGTAGTAAGGGCTTTGAGCTGAGGAATGTTCCCCCAACTTATTTATACTTGATCATCAAGCAAGAACATGGAAAAGTACCCCCAAACTGGGGAGCAGGTACCCAGCAAAAATCAAGTACCCTGTAACAAACCAGTAAAAAAATGTGCGACTTTCTAGAGCTTTTCTGCATATTTAACACCCTGTTGACAATACAGGTATAAACAGTAAATTTAAAGCCAGCATTAGTTTCACGTTCTCATAATTAATTAATGTTATTTATTTATTCATTTAACTATCTTGATTCAAATAAAATTTGTACAATCCAGTTGTTTTTTTTTTGTTTGTTTGTTTTTTTACTAAAATGATTATGAACAAAGCTGAGCAATATTCCTGCTGCAGTTTAGCATGGGTGTAATAAGCCTATTCATTTATTTCTTTACACTTCTCCTAGCTCCTTTTATTAATAAAACTGTACTAGGTAATACTTATAACTAAAGTTGACTGCAATGAAAATTTTAGCATGATCTAATACTTGCATTGAAAGCAAATTTAAAATATTTAATATTCTACATTGATTATGTATCAAACTCATCTGTGTTCCATACATGTTTCAAAGCAGGTACTCAGGCTACTGACAATGCTTCAGTATTCCCTAGTGCTTAAACTGTGCGATCCTTTTTCTAAACACTTATAAATCATGTTTCTGTTCATTTACAAATATAAGTATACTGTAATCTAAATAGTCTCGTACCAGTTTGCTATCTTATCCTATCTTACCTTTAACGGCTGCACTCTTCAACCAAATATCATATTTGTTATAAATACTACCGGTATTCAGAAATTTTGTGCTTAAGAGTATCCAAGACATTTCTCATGTGACAACTAAAATTATGCAGAACATGCTGCTATGCACTTGGCTGTTTAAGTTCATCAATAGCTATTCATTATGCAGACAAGCAATAACAAGACTATAGTATGGGGACAGACTATAGACCCAGTGTGATTTTGGGATAGCTTACAGGACATGACTTGTATGATGTATGTAAAGTAAATAAAAGTTATTCAAAACAAATGAATAGATCTTTCTATAGCATGCAAAGTTATTTATCTCTCCAGCATGCTGGGTGTAGGTATTATGTCATTTTTAGTATTGATTATCCAAGAGCTCATTATTCTCTGCCTGGCATAAAATTATAAAGTGCTTGTGGAATTAAGACAGATTCTGAGAAAGGTAGTCCAACTTTTTTCTACGTTCCTAGGAAATATTGAGTTATTTTTCTTAAGGACAATATCTCCAATCTCGTCAAACACTCAAAAGACCAAAATAGTGTAGGAAATTTCCGATGATAATGTCATTGCTTCCCATTTGGGTTTAAATGCTGATTTTGTTGCAATTACATGTATGTGATAAATCAAACACAACTTACATATATCAAAACGGAATTTAATTCCTCATTGATTTAACTTTAAAATCTACAATTATTACAGCTTATTTATCTATCAGTTACAGTCACACTATCTCTTTCTAGTGTTATAGACACAAGTGTGTGCTAAGCTTAGTGAAGAGAAATATTAATCCCCTACTTGGAAACCCAAGAAAAAGTTAGAGTTGTGTAAAGGCAGTGGCTAGGTAGCTAGACAAAAGGTCTAGGTAGCCGGTTCTATATATATATACATATCATATATGAACACGGAAGTCAAGGTAGCTGGCTTTAATAAACTCTGTTATAAATGATCATTATATAAATTAAATAAATTACATTTTTGTGACTTATTATTTACTAAAAATGTGTGATTTACCTGTTTATTTCGCCGTATTTACGTACTCGTATCATATCGGCCGATATTATGTTATGTTATCAACAAATGATCAAAGTGTCGTTATCGTCGTCGGTGTGTTTAAATGGCATGTTTATTAATTAAAAGTAAAATTTTTTATGAATTTTTGTAATTTGTTATAAATTGAAAAAAAAAAATTGATAGATGATTTCAACTGTCGGCGATCCTTTAGAATTTAATCTTTTGATATGTTTATGTAATTTTACATTTCACATTTATCACGCTGCCTTATAAATGTTCAAACAAACAATTTGAACCAATCAAAATCATTGACTTATAGACAAATCGGCAAAGAAATGATAAGTAATTAGTTAATTAATTAAAGACGCACATAGAAGTGCGAAAGTGATGATTACTTAATATTTTCACTTAAAAAGGCATACAAAATGATCAAACGCCGTTATGTTTAGTAGAGCCGCATCATTTAATGTACGATGATGCTCTTAGTTTTATCTTTAACTGTTTGTTTTGTTTTCTTTTAAGATTGAATCACTGTATCTTGAATATGTATCGAGTACATTCTAACATAACAAAATGTCCGCCGATATCATATGAGTGCGTAAATACGGCAAAATAAACAGGTATTTAACACAAATAATAAATCACAAGAAATGTATTTTATTTAACTAATATAATGATCCTTATAACCCTTTATAGATACAGTTTATTAAAGCCGGCTACCTTTACTTACATGTTCATATACGATATGTATATATAGAGCCGGCTACGTTGACTAAAGGTCTAGGTAGCAGGAACTGGCTACCTAGCCACTGCCTTGTGTAAAATATGGTTACAGGTAGAAGTTAGAGAAAGTTAAAAGTCTTATAACATCATTTCCTGATCTAATAGTTTCATTCTGAGACAACCTGCTTGAAAGAATCCACGCTAGGCATGACAGAACACATGTTGTCAACAAACTGAAAATTTCCATGAATAGATTTGGTCCTGAATTCCACTACAGAACACTCTTATTTAATTTACATATATAAAGACATGAAAACTTAATTGAAATGAAAAATAAATATGATAAAAATTAAAAGTAAGTGGCTAGGGGTCCGGTAACTCTAGATATATACACAGACCTAACTTCAGTCGAAAGGCAGCAGGTCAATACATGCGATCAGCTGTTTAGACAGAGTACAGCCTAGAGGCTATGACTACAGTAACTCAAAGAGCAATAAAAATAAATAGATCGGCAACTTGAAAGGCATATAGAGCAAACTCGCCAACATCCCGTGACAACTGAATGAGATCTCGTTGTAAGCGTCTGTTGATCATGATTGATCAAGTCGGCAAACGCTTTTAAATAAGGTTACTTTCGGACCGATTGTTTATAATGATAATGATGCTTTTTAATGTTATTAGTATTTTCTACACGGGGAAGGAATGAATTTATGATTGGAAGTCTAAGAAATCAACAGTTTTCGTTTGAAAAAAGGACTCAATTCGGTTCATTACGCGCCGGGCGTACCGCCAGTTTTATACTTCAGTAAGCGTCTGTTGATTTGATCACGATTGATCAAGTCGGCAAACGCTTTGAAATAAGATAACGCTCTAACACGAGATGACACGGGATTATCCCCAGTTGCCATTCTGTGTATTTTCAGTTCTTTGAGTAACTCCAGTAGGTGAAGACTTGGATACAGACAGCAATGATGAAGCAGACCATTTCAGAGTGTGAGAAATATGTAACATAAAAAAACAGAACAAAGCTGCATCGAAAAACTTTGTTAGAAAACCATGCTTTCATTTTCTTCAATTCTTGACAACGGTAAAAATACCACACCATAACAGACAAAAATATGGTCTCCAGGCCCGATTACAAATCTTACGTACTGGCTGCAAATCTATTAACTGTAAGGAAATTTTAGTCTTTGATTCCCTCAAGAAAGTATTTTGATACATTTAACTACTCTCATTTGGCATATATTTTTGAAGATACCTCTTTTTCATCGCTGTTTCTAATTGATCACCGCCATGTTTTGTAAACAACTAATATTATAGACTGTGTACCGCTGGGATTATATACCAGTCGATTTCGAATGGTTCGATTGTAACTAGAGTGAATTCTGATATTGAATATTTGATGTTGATTTACATTAATTTCTTCATATCATATTGCCGATTTTAAAGAATAAAGGCATACAGGCATTTGGCACATTTGTTTGAAGAATATTTCCTCTAATAAGTAGATAGTAAATGGGTGCTGGATTTATTTCTTTTCCTGGAATATCAAATTTTGGGTGTTGCTTTTATTCAAAGAAGTATAAAATAAATTTATTATTTTGTATGCTCTTTGTTTTATTTTACTATATACATGCCCGAGTGAAATAATAATTCGCATCTAAACAACAAACAATGACTATTCAAGAGCAAATCACTGTTTGAGATATATTATTTCGATTCTAACACATTGTTAATGATTATTATGTACATCCTTAACGACATCCATCAAATATTTGCCTGTTTTCTGTTGGTTTCTGTTCCAGCGCGCTGCTATGCCGTTTGACGCTACGACGTAATAAATGTGACGTAAGAAAAATGATTTTTTTTTGTATAATAATACACAATTTTCAGCCTTCTTTGTTTGATTGGAAAACAAATTGCAAGGGGGGTATTCAATCTACTCTTTATCTCCGAAACAAAATGGCGGCCAAAACTGAAAATGTGAGTTTTTCTTACTTTTTATCTTTTTTAAGGATTTCTAGACCATTACACATGGCTATCAACCTGCTCCACTGTTTTCTCTATCTATCGGCACCTTTAACTTTGGAAACAGTGCTGTAATTTGTCTGGAATGCTGGTCATGGGATTTGAATCGATGGAAAATCCTCCGTTAAATACGGGATAAGGAATAGTGCGATTAGCAAAAATGGTCTTTTTTCCTAATTATTCAAACAGCTGTGAGCTATTTTTTTTATTAGAAGTAAAATATCAATATATATTTCCTTCATGGTTAGTCTGGAGCCGATTAAAAGTCGTAATTTTAAATTACACAGTTTTTTGTCTGATGGTAAGGAACAGTGTACGAAAATAAGAGGATAAGGTGCAGTTCACTTCTTCAAGCGACTTTTTCCTTCGCTCTTTTCAGAGACAATCAAGTAAAATTCTGTTAAAATAATATTTTGGTGATCATTTATAACTATCTCTTGCTCAATGTAGTAAGATTTAAAAGGTATCCGCCTGTCTATCAGACACGTGATGTACTGAAAGCCAAAAGTTTAGCAAGTATTTAATATAGTATCCCTTGCCAACATTTAACTATCTGTAAATTTCTTTTTGGTATAGGAGGGTTTACACTATGTGCTTTTACATTTGTGTTTTGACAAGTGGTGCTTATGCTTCTAATGTTATTGGAGTTCCCACTATGTGTTAAAGCATACATGTTAATTTCAAGGGTGAAAGCAGTATCATAAAATACGTTTATCAACACATCTAGTTCCATAAGCTTTATAAATAAGCGAATCTAAATTTTACTATTATGATTTGAAAACACTATTGCTGACAGCTTTTTATGAAAAGGACTACACCTTATTTTCCAGAAGCCTTTCTCCTAATGGTATATAATAATTCAAACGTTTTAAAAGCTTTTTTTGGGGAAGTAATTCACCCAAAATTACAAATTAGGCGCATATAGGTCGTAAAAAATCTAAAAAAAAATAATTTTGAGGTATACAAGTGAGGTGTTCTCATTTCCAAAATAAAACATACCTAGATTAAACACAAAAAAAAAAAACAACCGTGAAAATTTTCTCTGAAGAAAGTTATGATACATTAAAAAACATCACCACTTTTTCCTTGAGGGTTTTCAAAATACATACGTGACTACACCAGTGTTTAAAAAACAAACTGTTTTCGGGAGCAGTTGCGCGGTTGACTGTGTCGGTATGTTTAGTAGAATAGCTGAAAATATACCAGTATTTTAGCTACATACTGATTATACAAACTGCATTTATTTTTTCCGGCTTCGTATATCAAACTAACAAGATGAATTGAAATCAAATTTTATTTAAACATTCAGAGTGAACTAAACCAGTTTTTTCTTTTTTTTCTCTGTAATTTAAACGTAATACAAACAATAGTTTTGTCTGAAGGAAAAGTCCTGGAATATTTACAGTCATTCTAACAACTTTGAGAACATTCTATCATATTTTCATCATACATAACACAAAATCGATGAGTATGCTCAAGGTAAAGTATGTACCTGTTAAGTAAATTATGCATATACAATGTATTTACCGATACCACTGTAGGGATAACGCATGTTTTTTCGTGTTATAACGTCTGCAGAATCCCGAGGGATTGGTTGGTGCCCGAGCCCGTAGGGCGAGGGTACCAACGTATCCCGAGTGATTCTGCAGATGTTATAACACGAAATGAACATGCGCTAACGCTATTCTAGTATAAAACGCGGGAAAAATACTAATAAATGAATAAATTCTACCTCAACGTCATTAAATTTCCATGAAATGCGCGGGAATGTCTGAGCTGTTTTTACGTTGACGTCATTTCGTTTTGAATTATCTGTTTTGGGGCCGAATGACGTTTACGCTTTGCCACGGAACTCGCATATATAAAAAGTTGTTATAACAGCACGTGAGCGCGAGAATCTCTCTGTTAACACACGTTTTCTCTCCTGTTAAAACACCCCCGAAATGTGACAATAACAGCAGTTTTATGCTAGAATTTTCGTTAATGCAATAAAATCTTTTATATGCCCTTTGAATATGTTTCGATCACGTTAAATTTTGTATTACTGTTTATATGGGCAATAGTGTATTCTCATTTGAATTCAATCATCTATGATACTGCCCTGAAATTTATGTAAGTCCTAAATTTCTAGTATATTGGTCCAAAACTATAATAAAGGAAATGTTTTAAGATGTTTAATCACTATCAAGGCAGTTATGCATATCATGTGAATTGCAGAAAAGAAGAATAAACAATATCGCGACAGCAAATAGCTTTTTTGTCAAAGCAAATACATACGTTACTGTACAATTACACTGGCATGTAACCTCCTGCTGTACAAAAGTAAGAATCTGCGCTATGTAATCGTCAAAATTCTACGAAACGATATAAAATCCATCCTGTACGACTGAATTGAAGCATTAGTATTGTTACTATTGGATACGTATGTATCACTCGTAAACACTGTATCTTTACTTTTATATACATTAATATACATGTAATGATTTCATTTGAAAACAATAAACATATTCTATATTTAAAAATTATTAGATATGAAAATTTATTACGGTGTGATATTATTCTCTTATCATATCTATAGCATACAATTCTCAAAACTGAATTTGTTTACAATGTGTACGTGATAAAAGGTTATCAAAATTAAAAGTTGGCGACCTAAAAAGCTTGTAAACATGAAACCCTGCGTCACTGTTGACGTATACTGACGTAGGAGTTAGTTTTAAATATTTCAGTAACGTATGTATCGATCACATATATATCATTTCCTTCTTTGATGCTCATAAAGAATATTCATAGATAGATATTTGTTGCCTAAAGGGTAATCAGCTAGATATGACAATGAACGTCGTCTTTAAGAGCATTAAAAAATGAATTAAATTGTGATATTTCTACAATACGGTAACGGATGTATCAATCTGTTATATACGCTTTTGGGTAAGGTTTTCCACGCTGATATGGTATAAAATGTAACCCGAATTAACAGCATGAATCAGCAAGCATAACAGTTATATAATTTACAAACAGACATGTGTGAATGTTTATTCTACCCAGAAACGGCAAAAACATTATCATATTCTTTGGCATCATTTTAAATGATGACTGATACCAAAGGAGTCCAGAAAAATTTGTATCTATGTTTGATTATAAAATAACTTCCTATGTTACTTCATAAAAATATGTGATTTCGTTGACTACTGATGAATTTTAACTACAAGAACGTTCATTAAACATAAAAATGAGCTGGCGACAGTAACGTATGTATTGTTTACGGTAGTTTGAAGCTTCATAAATTACTAACAGACAAAGGTAACAGTCAAAGATTCGGTATAAAAATCAAACAAGCTTAGTGCTATATGACATGGAGACGAATTACTCTTCTATTGATTTGTGAATAAGACAGTAAACAGTAACATACACATGCGCCTCACTAGTGATTTTGGGTGAATAATTCCTTTTGCATTTTTAAATGAAGACTGAATCCGAGTCCCATAATTATAGCCATGTTTATGAAAATGTTTACATTTTTCACTTTTTTCATGCAGGCTGATAAGGAGACATCCTACTTGGAAGTCTTTCAAGTGAGATTGGATTACCGTATGTTTTAGCATACAGAATAGAGCATTGTCCTGTTCCGAATGCCTGGTTTCTATATTTCAAAAGCACTACAACCAAATACTTATGCGGAAATATCATTCATTTTATACATGGAAATGCACAGCAACTGAAAATTGCTACTAGTATTATACTACACGAATTACAGTAAGATGATCAGAGTTTCACTTTAAATATGCAAATGAGAATGTGAAATAAAAAGCAACGGTTCTTGGCCGTCATGAATAATCATAAAAGTCTACCAAGAGACCTAACCAATTTGTAATTTCCAGAAGAATCGTTGTTGTTTATATTTCGTGAAAAGCTTCTGAAGTGGAAATCAAACTTTGTAGTATATCTTTTGAAGAGGAAATTGGTTGCTTTGTATATTTAACCAATGGAAAAATCGGTTACATTTGCTCCCTACCTATTTAGCATTTGAATGGCCAAATATAAGTTCCTATAAAATGTTTGATTGGCCAAATATCTAGGCCAAAAGTGATATAAGACACCACGTAGAACAGAGAACAACAGTTTTGTTTAATCGACAATCGCTGAAAAAGTCAAGTGTGCTTACCTACTGACATATCTTGTCTGGTAATTTATGTTCATTCGGGGATTATGTTACTGTTCTACTCCTCAATCCGACCCCTTCAGTTATTACATGGTAGAGAAATGTCAACTGGTTACCTCAGAAACGATGAAAGAAAACTGCAAAATCCGTTTGAAAAAATTGCACTGCACCTTATCCTCTGATTTTCGCACACTGTTCCTTACCATCGGACAAAAATTGTGTTTTTTTGAAAATACGAACTGTGATCTGCACAAAACGAACAGTATTAGATAAGTTTGTGGAAAGATTTCTTCCAACCAGAAAAATAGCTTACATCCTGCGGTATATTAGGAAAAAAGACCATTTTTGCTAATCGCACTATTCCTTATCCCGTGTTTAACGGAGAATTTTCCATCGATTCGAATCTCATGACCAGCATTCCAGACAAATTACGGCACTGTTTCCAAAGTGAAAGGTACCGGTTGATAGAGAAAACAGTGGAGCAGGTTGATAGACATGTGTTATTGTCTAGATATCCTTGAAAAAGAAAAAAAGTAAGAAAAACTCATATTTTCAGTTTTGGCCGCCATTTTGTTTCGGTGGTAAGGAGTAGATCGAATACCCCCCTTGAAATTGGGTCATGTTAGAATTTCTTGATAACATCACAACTTATACAAAGCAAAGGAGATAATGGAATTATTTCTACAAAAGTGGTAAAATACAAAGGTGTTTATCATCGCTTTGTGAAATAAAAACTAAAATATATAACATTATCAGACCAGACAAAATCGCTTTAAATGAACGAATTTTCAAATTTACATCCTTGGAGGGGTAGATTTATTATTTGTCCATAATTTCAATATCCAAACTACTGCAGTATCAGCGGTGTTTGATTCTACTTTGTATCAAAGAAGTATAAATACATTATTATTTTTATAGCTTTTTGTTTGTATTAACATTTAAAATGATAGATTCGACAACCCGTGCTACTAACGTTTGCCCCTGAATCAGTAATTTGAAATGTTGCTGTCTTCAATTGTATAAATTGATTACTGTGTTTGCTTAATACAGGTTTCAAAAATATAGTGTAACGTCACGACATGCTGTGATGTTTAAATAAATCAAGAAAGTGACATAGGTGATCAATTAACAGACGGTGTTTGGGAGGTCTTATTTTTCGGATTAGAGGGGTTCGGATTAGGAAGAATCCACTATAGAGTCAATTGAATGTGTAGAAACATCGAAACTTTAGCATTTTTTTTTTATTCTCGTTGTAGAGTTATTGCTATTATTGAAAATATCAGTGGTGTGCAATTTATTTCGAAATATTACCACGGTATATTGATACTTCAACGCAGCTGTACAATTGTTTTTATAATCATATCAATAAAATCTGTTAGTGGATCCCTTAGAAGCATAGAATGCAACCAAGCAAAATAATAGCAAACTCGGTATGACTGACTCTGTTAATGAGAGGTAATGAAATGTGCAACACCCCTCACGCCCCTTAGCACTGGCTCAAACCTTAAGCAAAATATGTTTGTTTATTTTATACGTATGCTGAAATAATCTTGATTACCAGGACAGGAAAATTAAATTTTAAGACTACCTGTAGTGAAAATATAACATATACTTTAGCATTCAATGAACATAAATGATAAGTGTAAATGATAATTTCTTCGACTTACGAACACATATATTGATTGATCAAAATCTAAATTAACATTAACCTGTCAATTGTGCACATACCCTTATATTTTATCCACACTATGTTCCAAAGTTACAGGACAGTTAAACTAGCCACTATAATAAAGATATTTCTACATTTTCGCTTTTTTATCTAATTCAATTTCGAAGAGACAAAACCCAGTCTATTCTAACGATTTCCACGAGGGCTTAGTTCAACATTATAAGAACCTTAACAATGTAAAAAAAGATATATCATAGCATAGGAGCTAGTCTACAGGACAGTGTAAATGAAAGTTATATATACCAGGTGAATAAACGTACACAATTGTAATGAAACACATGACACACAGGACGCAAAAAATTATACTTAATGATGAACCCCTTGCCACGAACCAGTTTCTTATTTTATAATGAGCGCTGTGCGAAGGAACTACTGGTACCCCTTTTTAATATGTCTTTCGTATGACGATCCCAGGGATCGAACCCACGACCTCCTGCATTCAAAGTAGGCGCCAAACCACTGAAATAACGGGTAAATATTTTGATGCTACTTATGATATCAAGTCTTCCAAAACAACATGGGTGTCCATGAGACAATCAAGGCATCATGAGGTCAATTGAAGACACTAAGCAAAGTTGCATCATTAGAAAACGTCGATTTGTGGACCTACATATGAGTCAACGTTTAAAATCTGAAAGTGTTTCATCGGGTCCTTAAGGGTGGTTCATGTGATGCTCTGTCTTCTGCAGAGGCATTGAGAATATGCGTTTTTGCTCTTTATATAAACTTACGATGTCTCACTGTGTTTCTTCGTTTTTCTGTTTTGCCCTCGTGTGTTGTTTTTTTGTCTGTGTCTATACATGTAATTATATATATATATATATATATATATGCATTTGTTTGTGTATGTGTTCTAGTCTTATGCACGTCTTTCTGTCTATGTGCTGTTGGCCGCGCTTAGTGGTTCCTGCGTTTTTAGAACGTAGCTTTACCTATTCATATTCATCCGTTTTGTATGATGACTGCTGCGATGCAAATTAACAAACTATATTCCTGCTAATACATAATTCATTTTATCATATTACGTGTCACTTCCTCGGGTGGTTACAAACTGTTACATTGTATAAATAACAATTATTGAGATAATTACCCTTAAGTCACAACTCCGTCCCCTGCTTTGAATTAACACTTACACCTTTCCTTTTCATTAAATTTGGAATGAATCTCTTTTACTTTTTGCTAACAATCAATATCATTGTCATCATCATCATAATCACCAACATCACAAGTAATTGTCTAACGTGCGGACGCATGGGTCGAGAGGGCTAAGACGCTTTCCTACTGAGGTGAATGCCTCGGGTTTGATTCCTGGCTACTCCCATTGCGGTGTGCCCTTGGGCAAGGCACTTCATCACGATTGCCTCAGTCGACCCAGCTGTTAATGGGTACCAGCAAATTGCTGGGAGTAAGGTATAATTGGTTTTGACTGTTCTTAAAATAAGGTCGCTCATATTATAAGTTATACAGAGCTTATGTTCATTATTTCACTATGCGACAGTAAATAAAATTTACCTTTACCTATACCTTTACGTCGTGCAGAATATATTTGTAATCTTTGTCTTAAAGAGCCCTTAAAACTGTTTGATGTGAAAGCAGGTAAACAAACAAATAGATATATCTATCCTATATCCATTTTAAACAGTCCTAACTTTAACTTAATCAGGGCACCAGAAAGTTGTAGCCACTTTTTGAGAGAAACTGCCAAATTGAAACTGAATTGCTGAAATTTGGTCACAATTTAATAAGATTCTTGTAGCCACTTTCAAAAATCTGTAGCCAGTTCTTTGAATCTGCAATATTTGGCTTCACTGGCGAATGGCAGAGGAGGCCCTGCTGAATAGTAAACTTAGGTATATTTGAATCAGATGTTATAAGTTCCCGATGCATCAATTTCATAAAGGTGTATGATGTTTTATATTATGCTAGTAATATTTATAACATGACTCCTTACATAAATCAACTCAAAACAACAACAACAACAACAAAAAAAAAAAAAACAACAAGGAAGAATATCCAAGAGGGATAAGGCATGTGGGCCAGACAAGATCAAGCCCATCATTCTTAAAACACTTTCAAAGGATCTGTCACCAATCCTTGAAATTTTCTTTCAGAAATCCATTGATGAGGGATCTATACCTTCCCAGTGGAAAAATGCAAATATAACCCTCATTTACAAGAAGGGCGACAGGTCAGACCCAGCCAACTACAGGCCCATATCGCTTACATGTGTACTTTGCAAAACCCTGGAGCATAACGTGTCTTCATCAATTACAAAACACTTTACAAACCTTAGCATTCTGTACCGTCAGGGACGGACCGATTTCTGCATGGTCCAACCCTTTTGTATTATCACACTATTGCAAAGTTCCGAATGTTTTTTGATGTACTGTAGTATCTGTATTAATGTACTGTTGGTTTGCTGTTGTATATACATGTATATGTATCTGTATATTCATGCCATGATATACATTTAATTACTATCGTGTCTTGTGCGATATTGTAATAAAATATGATTAAACTGATCTGTACCATCTCTAACCTGGTTTCCGAAAAAAGATCCTGTGTGACACAACTAAAAAATATGCTTGTAAATGACCTTGTCAAATCAGTGTACAACAAACAACAGGTTGACCTGATACTATTAGATTTTAGCAAAGCATTAGATAAAGTGAGCCACGAGAAAGTCCTGTTTAAAATGAATAACTATGGTATATGTGGTGAAACCCTGAAATAGATTAAGTCTCTTCTGGAGTACCACAGACCCCTGCTCATCCTTGTATATATAAACGACCTCCCACAAAATAACCACTCTAAAGTGCGTCTAATCGCAGATGACACTGCAATATATGGCATATCTGACCCTCGTCAGATCACAGCTGGAATATAGCTCCATACACAAAACCAAAATAGACAAATAGAATCGGTCCAAAGACGGACAGCGCGTTGGGCTATGTCTGACTTTGGCCGCACCTTCGTTGTCCCTGACATGCTATACAGTTAAAATGGCGCAGGCTAGATCTCCGGTGCATTGACTCTCTCTCTCTCTCTCTCTCTCTCTCTCTCTCTCTCTCTCTCTCTCTTATGTATAAAATCTCAAATCAGCTGGTTGCATTCCCTATGGAAGATTATATCATCCCCCTAACTAGGCAATCACACCATTATCATTCGCTGTCTTACAGGTTAATCTCTGCAACCACTGACTACTACAAATACTCCTTTTCCCCAGAACTATAGTCCTATGGAATGATCTTCCACCTGACATTCCCTTTCTTCCAACCCTGGAGCAATTGCTCTTCACTACTATTTTTATCTTTTAAATTACTAACAAATTTTCCTTTCCCTTTTATTTTGTACCGACTTTCTTTTTATTTTCTACTAACAATCTTTGTAGCTTGACGCGCACGAAAGTGTCTACATCCCTGTAAAGGGAAGAACGATAAATCACCAGTTTGTGATGGCTCATGTGACTTTGGAACATGGTGGGGGTAAGAGTGAGGTTAGGTGCACCATAAACCGGTTTAAGCTCCCCAGTGGTGGTTTTGCCACTGACCGTTCCAAAGCGGTGCCCCACTGTGTTCCTTTATTTGTTTGTTTTGTCCTTGTGTGTTTGCTTTGTGTGGAGTGCGTGTGTGTGTGTTGGTGTGCACGTCCGCATGTTGGGTTTGCGTTTTTTAGAACGTCTTTCCCTGTTAAATAGTCTTCCTTGTTTTCATAAAATCATCGTCATACAGGTAACTTATCATACAGGTTTGTGCAATATAACCGGTCTACATTCAGCATATTTTGCTAGACTAAAGTCATACACTGAAAAATAAACGATATAACTCAAATTGACTCTAGTGTATAACACAAGACTGACTACCTAATCGAACTCGCCCCAAAATCCAAGGAAATTGATTGGTCATGTCAAGAAGGTTATAGGTCAATATACCCACAAGTCCCGCGCAATTACAAAGTAGGAATTAGAAGTGTTTCCGGATGACTTGTAAGCTGGAGATATTAATTAACTGTTTCAAATTGTGATGTTGGAGCTGGAGTAATTTGTGTTTTTCCTTTCGGTGTTTAATGTTTCTCATATAAACTGTCTTATCCAACGAATGTCATCTTCGTATTTTCACTAAATAGGCGGTATTTTGCATAGGCAAATATCATTTTTTTTTGTTTACGTTTTTGTTGCAAAAAATTATACCATACCACTGCCAATACCAGAACCGTTATGTTGATTTAAAATGTGTGCCTTTATATTAATGTGTTGAAGTGTGAAACAAGTATATCATTCATTGAAATTTCCATTCGGATTAATATATTGATGCAATAAATTTAAAATGAAAATCTAGGGTCAGTTAGTCAGTTTTTAAAGTATAAAAAATGTCGACGGAGGAAGTGTTTACAGAAGGGGTGAATGGCCATGTTGAACCTGAGGAAGTTGTTGACGGTGGTAGGAAAGAGTCTGTTTCCAAAGAACCTCCACCAACTGTAGCACCAAAACCAAAAAGGTCTAGTGGTAAGTGATTGGTTTCAAATTTATATGAACTTAAAGATATGAAATGGAACATGTCATGTTCTTACGACATGCATATGAATAGTTACTTTTAGGTTTTCTGAAGTGCCTGCCAATTGTAACACCTTTTAGATGGTAAGAAGGTGTACGTCACCGGATTCTCCACCATTTTTGCAAGGAGATTTAGAGGTTAACTTTGAATTATCAGCTGTTAAATACAACATTTAAAAATGATTGCAGTTTGTACCAAGGGTTCTTCCCAAAGCTAGCAAAGATAAGTGGGGGTACTTAGCACTGTCAGTTTCAGCAATTAGTTAAACATATCAGGTTCAGAGTTGTTTATGTAGTACTGTAAACAATGTGCGATATGAAACACAACCCATATTGAAACCTAACCAGTAAATGTGCAAGAAAGAGTTACGCTGTAACTTTATTAGTTCTGATGGCACAGACTCGCCTTTTAAGCTCAACTTTTTGAAGAATAAGTAGAGCTATCTTACTCACCAGCAGGCTTGGGGTAATTAAATACAGTAATTGTAATCACCTGTAAGGCTAAATAAAAAAAAAATGTGTGGTTCAGGTAACCCGACCGACCCTTTTTTTTTAACGGCGGACACTAATGGCCTAAAACTTTTTATCGATTTTTGGAAAGAAAATTGTTTGCGGTTACGAATTAGCCTGGGACGAAAAATATCGAGTACGAACTGAAACGCTTTGAATACAGCGTCTATCGATATGATATTTAGTAATTCACGAAGACAATACACCATGTCAATATCAAATTACACCTTGGGGCATAGTTTAAAACTTTGCTGAGTTGCGAGAGCGTTCCTTCACGCAAGAACAATTATCAGTCAATCTGATTTGCCACACTTTGCCCCGCCTACTTCTATGAAAGCAAATGAAACGAAATATTAGCTGTTATTTTTAATATCCAGCGAGATAAATTTACAAGTTTGCGGTTATGAATTAGCCTGGGACGAAAAATATCAAGTACGAACTGAAACGCTTTGAAGACAGAGTCTATTGATAGATAATCTGATATTTAGTAATTCACGAAGACCATACACCATGTCAATATCAAATTACACCTTGGAGCATAGTTTAAAACTTTGCTGAGTTGCGAGAGCATTCCTTCACGCAAGAACAATTATCAGTCAATCTGATTCGCCACACTTCGCCCGGCCTACTTCTATGAAAGCAAATGAAACGAAATATTAGCTGTTATTTTTAATATCCAGCGAGATAAATTTACAAGTTATTTCTAATATCAAGCTGATTCACGGAAGTAATGGTCGATCACGAGAACCAAAAAAAATTCTGGAAATAATGATACGTCCGAGAGCTCGCAAAGAATTAAAAATTAATTATATGCGATTGTAAAACTATATGCGCGATCGTGAAATGTGTTAAATAAATATACGCGTTCGCGATCGTAAAATATGTTAAATAAATCTAAGCGTTTGTAATATTTCAGTGGCGTTCGTAAAATTTCAGTCGAAGAATCTTTGAGATACAAATGAACTAAAGCAGTTCTTTTGGTTCTTTCAAGTGCCCAATGTATAGCATTGATACACCGGATGAATTTTTCCCTCTTAAATTGTTATATTTTGCCCTAGATTATATTTTCCCCTTGGAATTTTTTGTTCTGTAATCAATGTTTCAATTCGTAATCTGAAGAAAACCGACAGCATAAGTTGTTTCGAAATATGACTAGAGTGTCTATTACTGATTGATAATTATGTCACAGTGTTTATTCCTGATATGTGTTGATGCAATACACAGAATATTTGTGCTTAATGACTCATGATTCTTAAGTGAGTGGTAAACACAGACGATTGGTTGTAATTTAATTAGATCTATTTAACTGCAATGAAACCAGGAAGGGTTGAGGGGGGAGGGGGTGGCGGATGAAGAAAGGTAGTCATTTTTATGCCCCCCTTCGAAGAAGGAGGGGTATATTGTTTTGCAGATGTCGGTCGGTCATCGGTCGGAATGTAGACCTTGAGATTCCGGATGATAACTCAAGAACGCTTGGGCCTAGGATCATGAAAGTTGATAGGGAGGTTGATCATCACCAGCAGATGACCCCTATTGATTTTGAGGTCAGTATGTTAAAGGTCAAGGTCACAGTGACCCTGAATAGTAAAACGGTTTCCGGATGATAACTCAAGAACACTTGGGCCTAGGATCATGAAAGTTGATAGGGAGGTTGGTAATGACCAGCAGATGACCCCTATTGATTTTGAGATCAGTATGTTAAAGGTTAAGGTCACAGTGACCCTGAACAGTAAAACGGTTTCCGGATGATAACTCAAGAACGCTTAGGCCTAGGGTCACGAAAGTTGATAGGGAGGTTGGTCATCACCAGCAGATGACCCCTATTGATTTTGAGATCAGTATGTCAAAGGTCAAGGTCACAGTGACCAGGAACAGTAAAATGGTTTCCAGGTAATAACTCAAGAATGCTTGGGTCTAGTGTCAGGAAAATTGATAGTTAGGTTGGCCATGACCAGCAGATCACCCCTATTGATTTTGGGGTCATTAGGTCAAAGGTCAAGGTCACATTGGCCAGGAACAGTTAAACGGTTTCTGATCTTGTCCAAAACCATACGGCTTTGATATTTTGTATGTAGCAAAATCTAGTGGTCCTCTACTAAGATTGTTCAGATTATTTCCCTGGGGTCAAATATGGCCCCACCCCGGGGGTCACATGGTTTATATAGACTTATATAGGAAAAAACTTTGAAAAACCTCTTGTCCAAAACCACAGGGCCTAGGGCTTTGATATTTTCTATATGACATCATCTAGTGGTCCTTTACTAAGATTATTCAAATTATTCCCCAAGGGTCAAATATGGCTCCGCCCTGGGGGTCACATGGTTTACATAGACTTATATAGGGAGAAACTTTGAAAATCTTCTTGTCCAAACCACAAAGACTATGCCTTTGATATTTTGTAATGTAGCATCATTTAGTGGTTCTCTACCAAGTTTATTCAAATTATCCCTCTAGGGTCAAATATGGCCCCGCCCCAGGGGTCATATGGTTCATATAGACTTATTTAGGGAAAAACTTAGAATCTTCATGTCCATAACTTACATCATTCAAATTTGGACCACATGTATAGTTTTGAATGGCAAGATGAACCTTGACATGAGTTGACCTTGTTATTGACCTAGTGACCTACTTTTACATTTTTGAAGATACAGGCTTCAAATTTGGACCACATGCATAGTTTTTTGTTCAAAAATAAAATTTGACCTTGATTTTGACCTGGTGACCCACTTTCATATTTCTCAAGCCACAGCCTTCAGATTTGAACCACATGCATAGTTTTGTGTACCGAAATGAACTTTGACCTTGAGATTGACCTAGTGACCCACTTTCACATTTCTGAAGCTACAGGCTTCAGATTTGGACCGCATGCATATTTTTGTGTTCTGAATTGAAATTTGACATTGATTTTTTACCTATTACCTACTTTCACATTTTTCAAGCTACAGCCTCCAAATTTGAAGCACATGCATAGTTCTGTCTACCGAAATGAACTTTGACCTTGAAATTGATCTAGTGACCTGCTTTCGCATTTCTGAAGCCACAGCTTTCAAATTTGGACCACATACACATTGTTTTGTACCAAAATGAAATTTGACCTTGATTTTGACCTTGAGCTAGTCTTGAAATTTGGAACATTCAAAAATGGCTCAGTGGATAGCGCCAAGATCACTCTGTAATCTCTTGTTAGGTTAATAGGTTAAAGGTCAAGGTCAGATTAAACCAGAATGGTAGAACTTTTGTTTACAGTGAGCATATAATTTCTGTTTCTTGTGCAATTACTGAATGCATCAAGGGGGGCATTTCATGTTCCACGAGCTCTTGTTAATGATTTTCTTGATATCATACTTCAGAGCTCCAGATAAGCTGCATATTTGCATATTTACGCAATTAAAATTGCAGAAAACCCAATTGAATTCATATAGTGTGTGTACTAAAAAGCAATTAAAATTCCTAATACGCAATTCAATAAAAATCGTTTGCATATCGCATTTTCCTTATAACTAGAACGGGTATGAGACTTTGACGCTAGACAACTGACTGGTTATACGTTACCGCAAAACAGGTTGCAATTTATTGGAAAAATCACAGGACCATTCAATCGGCTGATTGGTGTTATTTGGACATTTGGACTGATGTAACTCATTGCAGAGTTGGAGCGGTCTTCTGCGCATGCCCGAAAGTGATTATCAATTGTAGCGCACGGCAAAAATATGCATATTTTTGCATGTCCGCACGAACGTTAGGGTTAGTATCACCATGGTTACAAAATATATACATTTAAGATATTTTTCGTTCAAATTTTGTTAATCCGGTATATACCGGAGTCTGTAGTTTATACCGGCGCTCCAAGTCTGCATTGAGTCACAGTCTATTTGGACGCTTTGTAAAAATTTTCTTTACGCTGATAAAATGTATAAGAGGGCAGAAAAAAACATTGTTGCAGCACAAACAAACAAATTAGTCGGATATTTTTACTGTTCAACACTGACAGTTATCTCTTTATGACGATGTATTGTCACCGATACTGGATGACATCTTATGGGAGAATGCATATTGGGGTGAACAAATTGATCTCCGACTACATTAAAAGTGAAAAAGAAAACAACAGTATGGAACAAAAGTATCTCAGAATACATTAAATGATTGGAGAAAAAAATATCTTTGGTACTGTGAATTAAAACACTCGTGTTTACATTGATCACAGGCATGTAAAAACCATTTAAAAAAGACAATACTGTTTAATTAATCCCTTTTTGTTACAATTTTAAATACATTTTTTGTATAAAAAATTGAAGGGTGCTATTAAAGTACTTTTATGCAGTTAGTCAATCCAGGCTAATGATATATACCATGTATACTGTAAGCAAAAGATACTCAATTATTTGTGCGAGATTGGTGAAATACCCAATTGGTTTTAGCAAATACCCAATTACTCCTAAAAAGGCTGGGTAATGATATTATTTTTACCCAATTCAGATCTCCAATATCCAATTCAGACAAAAAGTGATGGGTAAATACCCAATTGCACCAAAAGCTTATCTGGAGCTCTGATACTTACTATTGTAGATGGCATGTTTTGGTTCAACATACGCTTATATTATCATGCCTTTCAATGATGCGGTGTAAGGGGAAGTAATAGGGATTTACTGTTTACAAAACTGATACCATGCCATTATATCAACATCAACATTGACCAAATCAAGCTGAGTCCTGACTGACCCCACATATTTCTGTGGGGGGGTCACTAAAAAACCCTGTAATTGATTTGTTTTTAGACTACTTATTTATAGCCTATATTGACAAGAAAATCTACTGACCCTCCATGGAAATAAACGGGGTCCCCATGTGACCACCGTTTAACTAATGAAAGTGCTAGAATATTATGGGATGTAAAAACAGAAATTTAGTGCCAGGGTCTCCAGGCGAGTTTTAAGTGGGATCATGCTCACATCACAAGTCATCACTTACTTGGTTGAGAGTGCTCTGTGATCCTTTCAAGCTGTAAAAGCTCCAATCATTGAATGATTGAGTTAAGATTTTATGGCAAATCATTGCAAAAAGATTGTATGTTGCTAAGAAGTTTTATTGAAAAAATAACTTGAAAAATGCATAGGGAAATACAGTTTATATTAAAACATATATAGTGTTAAAAATGTCCATTGTAAACATAGGAGCATTGCAGTGAATGATGTTTACATGTAGCTGTTTATTATTTATCATGGTTGTTTACCAGAATGGTAAAGAACATTTTATTATAAAAGATTGTTTTGCTTTCTTTATCCTTTAATCTCTCGCCAGCAGATTAAATTTCAAGTTTATGTTAACTGGTTGATTAAATATGCATCAGCTGATAGAAATGCTTGAGTAAATATTTTGATTAGGGTTTCATTTTATAATAATAATTTCTCTTTTGACTGAAAAGGCAATATTTTGTTAAATTTACCTCAATAAATCATTTACATTTTGTATGTTGAATTTGCTTAATATCTTGCAACATCTTATTGAAGTAACTTCAATTATCCAATCAGTGCTGTGTGAATATTTTTTTTTTTTTGGAAGAAAATATTTAGGAATTAGTAATTTACTAACATTTCAAGAGTCAATTAATGGTCTGGACTAAAAAGAAATACAATGAAGGGTAGAAATTGAGTTTTTCTAAGACAAACTCATTTTTAATTGCAACATCTTAAAATTCTGAATTGTTGGATTACAATGCCAAAGAAAGTTCTTAAAGGTAAATATTTGTTACTGCAGTTTTCTTTATTATGTCTCCCCCAGGAGACATATTGTTTTTGCCCTGTCCGTCAGTCCGTACGTCACATTTCATTTCCGAGCAATAACTGGAGAACCATTTGACCTAGAACCTTCAAACTTCATAGGGTTGTAGGGCTGCTGGAGTCGACGACCCCTATTGTTTTTGGGGTCACTCCGTCAAAGGTCAAGGTCACAGGGGCCTGAACATTGAAAACCATTTCCGATCAATAACTAGAGAACCACTTGACCCAGAATGTTGAAACTTCATAGGATGATTGAACATGCAGAGTAGATGACCCCTATTGATTTTGGGGTCAGTCTATTAAAAGTCAAGGTCACAGTGGCCTGTTCATGTAAAATCATTTTTTGGAAATAACTGGAGAACCACTTGACCTACAATGTTGAAACTTAATAGGATGATTGGACATGCAGAGTAGATGACCCCTATTTACTTTGAGGTCACTTGATCAAAGGTCAAGGTCACAGGAGCCTGAACAGTGACTTGAGAACAACTAGGCCAAGAGTGTCGAAATTTAGCGGGATGACTGGACATGCCAAGTAGATGATCCCTATTGCAGCCAACCATCAGTGTCTCTTTGACTTTCGCTCCTGACCCCTATTGACTTCTTGCCTATAGGACTTTGCATTGGGGAAGACATGCGCTTTTTTACAAAAGCATTTTCTAGTTATCTTTTACTTTTTGTTGAGAACTGTTATAAGTAAGAGCTATAGCTTTGAAACTTTGTGCACTTACATATTACCATAACTCTGTCTCTCTTCTCAGAATTATAGTTTATAGTCCTTTTAAACTGAGAAAATGGAAAATGGGTATTTCTTGGTTATTTTTCGTTTGTGCCCACTTTCTTGGATACTAAGAACTATAGCTTTAAAACTTACCATCAGTTATGAGTAGATGCAAAAGAAGGTCAAGACCCAAATCTGAGTCTCTTGTTTACTACCTCATGTCAAGCATTATTTGCTTGTAGTCAGTGCTTGTTTCTGTTCTTGTTAGAAGAATTAGGGACAGAGGGTGAAGGAGGGGGCTCTTACTGTACACTTGATGTAGTTGGTTGGAGGCACCTGGTTAAAAATTTGTATGAAGTAAACATATAAATATTTGTAGTTTTGAAGCTAGCAGGACCGGTAGACTAAACTAACTCATGCCTGCCTGCTTCAGTATCAATACCGGAGAGATCTTTGGCCAGTTTTTTGTCAATCTTTGTAGGATGCTTGTCTGTGGTCAGCCTTAGTAACTCTTACTGTTTCTGGAGCTTTAGGTCATAGTGCAACTGAGATTGAAATAATTGATTCCAAGTTGCCACTGGCAGGTCATTGTGGGGCATATGTGTTACACAAAAAGTCATTGTTGCAATATTTTCCTGTCTGTTAAGGCCAGGAAAAAAAGACTTGTGTTTTTTGTAACCCAACCAACCATTAAATTAAGCCCCAACTGTCTTGAGAAAAGCAAAACAAGAGAAAAAAATATCTTCTTTTGTTTTCAGCAGAGCATTTTAAGGGATATTTTGGTAACATTTAATAAAATTCATATGGAAGATACAGTAAGAATTATGATTTATTGCTATATTCATCTTTTTATGGAACTTTCCCATTGAAATAACAATTACAAAAAAAATAGATAAGACTACCCTTTTTTAGCTCACCTGAGCCAAAGGCTCAGGGTGAGCTGTTGTGATCGCTCACCGTCCGGCGTCCGTTGTCCGTCCGTCCACACTTTCCTTTAAAGTCAACCGACTGTGACCTTGACCTACTGACCTGCTTTCTTGTTTTTTAAGATACATCATACAGCCTTGAAATTTGGATGACAGTTTTGCACACCAGTCTTAAAACTGACTTTCAGTGACCATGAAGATGACCTACTGACCTACTTTCTTGTTTTTTAAGCTTTAGCAAAGAAATTTGTTCAAGCAAGCAACTTAACTCTGGTGAGCGATATAGGGCCATCATAGCCCTCTTGTTTTGGTCTATGCAGAATTTGTTAAATTTTCAGGTAGCATGAGTGAACCACCACCAGTAGCCCCGCACCAGCAGCAGCATGGTCACATGACAGCAGAACAGATGGATGAACAGCGGAAACAGAATATTGCATATGAATATCTGTGTCATCTCGAGGAAAGTAAAGTGTAAGTGTATTTTCCTTATACTTAAAGTTTCCAGGATAGATTTAGCTGCTGTGAAAGTGGGACGACTTGATGCGGCATAGTGCATACCATGAAAAAAGGAACATCACAGTCTGTAAAGTAAAATATAAAAGTTCTTGCCGCATCAGTGCTAAAGTTAGCACAATGTCATAGTAAATGCACTACATTTACAACTTCTTTGTAAATGTCGTACAGTTAGGATCTTGCATGGTACTAGGTCTTGTGAATGAGCTGCGTGTTCGAAAACAGACATTTTCCTCCTTCAAAAAAATCAGCTGACTTGTGGGAAGAGGTGTTGTCATGCGAGAGATATGAACTTTATGTTTTGACCTGGACAGCACTTAGCACAGCATTTTTAAGTTTCTTTAGCATGTGATACCGGCAAAAGTTTCTACTGGCAGATTTTTAATCCCCTGCCGTGGCGGAGGGATTATAGGAATGGTCTGCGTCTGTCCTTCCGTCAGTAACAAAATCGTGTCCGGTCCATATCTCCTAAACCCCTTGAAGGATTTTCATGAAACTTGGGTCAAATGATCACCTCATCAAGACGGTGTGCAGAACCCATGAGTCAGCCTTGTCGGTTCAAGGTCAAGGTCACAACTCAAGGTCAAAGGTTTGAGCCTGCCATTTTGTGTCCGCTCTATATCTCATAAACCCCTTGACAGCATTTTTAATTCTTACATTGATACCTCAAAACGTTCTACTGGCAAATTTTTAATCCCTGCCAGGTCGAAGGATTATAGGAATGGTCTGCGCGTCTTCCGTCAGTAACAAAATCTGTGTCCGTCCTATCTCCTAAACCCCTTGAAGGATTTTCATGAACTTGGGTCAAATGATCACCTCATCAAGACGTTGCAGACCCATGAGCACCTTGTCGTTCAAGGTCAAGTCACAACTCAAGGTCAAAGGTTTGAGCCTCCATTTTTTCCCTCTATATCTCTAAACCCTTGAAGGAATTTATAAACTTGGTCAAATGATCACCTCATCAAGACTGTGCAGACCATGATTCACATGCCGGCTCAAGGTCAAGGTCACAACTTTGGCGGGGGATTTAGCTGTCTTTCAGACTGCCTTGTCCCATTGGCAACACTATTTGAAGAACTGGACCATGTATGCTGAAAAATATTGCATACATTACTTACTTCACACTGATGGTTCATTTTATGCCTTCACATTTATGTTGGCGGGCATATAGCGTTACTACTCTCCATGCATGTTTGTACGTCTCTGTATATCTTGCGTACGTACATCCATCCATACGTCCCAAAATCTTGTGTGTACAACTCCTCCCACACTATTAGCCTGATTTGCTTCCAACTTTCACAGTTGAACAAGCTCGATGTGCAGATAAAGGAAGGAACTTTTGTTGTGACTATTTTTCCTTTGATAGTTTTACTATATAGAATATAAAGAAAAATCTTTTGTGTCCAACTCCTCAATCACTATTGAAAGGACATGCTTCCAACTTTCACAGATGAACAAGCTTGGTGTGAAGGAACTTTTGCTGTGACTATTTTTACCGCAGTTATGGCCCTTTGATAGTTTTGCTATATAGAATGTAGGGGTAACGCATGTTTTTTCGTGTTATAACATCTGCTTAATTCCGAGGGATTGGTTGGTGCCCGAGCCCGAGCCCTTAGGGCGAGGGTACCAACGTATCCCGAGGGATTCTGCAGATGTTATAACACGAAATAAACATGCGCTAACGCTATTCTAGCATAGAACGCTTAAAAACTGATAAATGAATACAATGTCACTCAATGTCATTAAATTTCCACGAAATGCGCGGGAATGTCTAAGTTGTTTTTTTTTTGACGTTGACGTCATTTCGTTTTGAATTGTCCGTTTTGGGGCCGAATGACGTTTATGCTTTGCAACGGAACGCGCATATATAAAAAGGTGTTATAACAGCACGCGAGCACGAGAATCTCTCTGTTAACACACGTTTCACACTCCTGTTAAAACACCCCCAAAAAATGACAAGAACAGCAGTTTTATGCTAGAATGTAGAGAAAAGCTGAAGTGAAAGGACATGCTTCAAACCTTCACAGATGAATAAGTTTGATGTGCAGTGCATGTCCTTTCCTTGTATCCCTCTATTTCTTAAATCTGGCAAATTGTCTTTTAGTACACTATGGATGTGAAACAAAATACAAACAAGTTAAAGTTAGACTCCAGTTAAAGCTGTTACTCCTATGAAATATTAATGAAAACTTTTCAGGACTTCTGTAACTCTTTTTTTGGTCATGTGGATTATTCGTTGTTGTAGTTATTTACATGTATAACCCATTTAAGCTGTGTATACCGCAAATAAATGCCCCAACCCCATCACTTAAAAAAATTAAATAGATAATCAGTTTTTGTTGCAAGCGAACTGTAGTACTGTTGTTAAAAAATCATTTATTAGGGTTATATAAAATTTATTTGTAAAAATTAAGAAATAGTTCATTCAATAGATGACATCATTTACAAAATGCTGGGGGTGTTTATTTGAGGTGTACAGTAATTTGTGATCACATGATTATTGAAAGCAATGAGATGTTTAAGGTCTACTTTCCCTCTTTAATTAAAAAGCAAGCATTTTTTTTAACTTACCGAAGTAAACATTCTCATTAATGACAGTCACTATACATAATATTAACCATAAGACTTAATTCCTCAGTTTGTTAAGCATGTATTTATTTCATACTGGCTGACTTGAATAGTTTTCTTACAGCTCAGAAACTATATTATGTGGTCTCATCATTTGCATAATTCATGAGATTGCCACCATTTTTAGTGTCTTCTCAAGATTTTTACCATAGATGTACTTTCTGCCTGAAGGCACTCTATAGTGTGTATAAAGTCAGTTTTTGTTGGTTTTATGTTGTTTTTCTCGTTTTTGGTTGCGTGGGTAAACCTTATAAATTAAATACTTGTCGGTTCACTGGATTTCACTGCAGATGAAAAATAGATTTTTTTATGTACACAAAATTAAAATTTGATGTATAGACAGGGAAACATTTATGTGTGTTCAGCTGTAGAATATGTTTAAAATTGTTCTTAATTTTTTGTAACAGAGTGGGCCAGAAGGGGGGACCTTTAGCTGTATGCAACTGTCTTGGGCGGATAATTGTGCTATACCAGATATGGTAGATAAAGGCAATGAAAATCTGACCAGAGCTATAGATTTTATTGATAAAATGAAGTTCACAGTTCAGAAAATTATTTCAAAAACACATGCTGTTTAAACAAGAGAAGTGTTATTACCACATATTACAGGATAGCTTTTTTTTTTGTTTTCCGTAACAATGCGGTAGACATACAGGGAAGAGATAACATAAATTCAACTAGATCATGATTTGATAGTGTCAGAACAATGTGTAGAGTACTAACACATTTGTTTATTTCAAGTTTTGGGTTATAAAACTTATTTTAATGTCCTTTTGCTCAGTATGTACTGGATTTCATGCAGATACAGCTGGCTGGGGAGTGAAGAGTTAAAGCATTAACCCTTACCCTGCTAAATTTCTATAATGAACTTGTCAATTTCTCAATTTATGCCTCGGTCACAAATCACCCGGCTGCCGGCCGATGCGTCCGATATCTAGGCCTCGGACGGCCTGTACATGTCGGAGCCGGTTGCCGTCCGATGAGTGGCACTGTAGTTTGCACAAAAGGGCGCCAGCCGGGCATCTGCCGATGATCGGCCGGCAATCGGACAGTTCGGGAAAACTTTTGGGTGGAGGATCGGGTTATTAAAGAGAATTCCGATAATTTTTTTCCTTTCATAGAATTTTTTTTTAATTCATATATATGATAGGAAAATGTGTGCTGAAAACAATGAACAAATAAAAATAATAGGTCACCAGGCTTGTTTTTGTGAAATATTGCTTTGAACACACCCACTGTTGCTGAAACTGCCAGCGATTTTTGAACATTTTCATAATTTTCTGCTTTTTTATAAATACCAACCAAAATATACATCCAGGCAGCACAATACGGTTTTTTTCTTATTACAGATTTTATCATATACTTACTTGATATCATAATCATATTTGTAATACTCTATCCTTACAATGATGGGTACAAATGAAAAAAAAATATTGTTTCATATTTACTTTTGTGAACTTTTTTCAATGAAAAATACCCATAGTGAAGAATATTTTTTTAAATTTTGAAAAAACTCTTTCATAAAATTTTTTCCTTTTTTTCTTGTGTATAGATAATTGTATTGTGAGCATAAAAATGGCTAAAAATGTATGGGTCACCAGGCTAAATTTTATGTTAAGACCGCTAGAATACAAACACCTGTTCGAACGGAAATGGCGCGAACCTGCCCAAATTGATTACATGTATGTCTGCTAGAAGTTAAAAAAAAAGTTTTAAAAATTCTTAATTTTTTCTATAATTGCATACTAAATAATCTGAAAGGTGATATTGTCTTATCAGTAATAAGTCAAGTATCTTACATTATATGAACAACACTGTCTTTATACTAAAATGGGATGTGAAAACACAACCACAAAAATAGCAAGATACCTGTCAGGCATGATACTTGTCAATACCACATAAACCAGTATCAACATTTGATCACTGATATAACTTATCAAAAATGTTATTTCATTCAAGATTCCTCATATTTAAGATTGTCTGTAACATGTTTCAACAAATGTTGACTTCAGTTTAGTTTTCCATAGAAAGTGTCGGCTGCGCAGAAAGATGCGCATTAAAAACTATAGGAATTCCCTTTAATCGGACAGTGGACGGCCGATTATCGGCCGACTATCGCCCGGGTATCGTTCGAGCGCCACAAGGATGCCGGAAAATTTAAATGAATCGTACGTTGTCCGGACGGCAATCTGGCGGGCATCGGCCGGGTGCCGGCCGGACTCCGCAAGGTAACTGTTGCGCGCCGTCTGGAAAATGGTATATAAATAATATATAAATCCCACAGTCTTTCATTCCCAGACAGAAAATTACCAGTGATCGATTCATGAACCGGCAGCAGAGAATAGCGAGGCTGAGGGAGAGGCTAGCAATAGCTAGACACCGCCTCAACATTGCTGTAGCTGCTTTGGTAGCAGAAGAGGAAATTGAAGCCCGACAGCGACGTCAAAGGCGATTGCGGGTTAAGCCTTGGATTCAGCGATGACCCCTCTATGGGCAGTACGAGACGCTGATGCAGGAGCTGCATCTGGAGCACCATGGCGATTTCAAGGCTTATTTACGTGTGGAGCCAAACATGTTTCAAGAGCTATGTGCAAGAGTCTGGCCTCGCATTCAAAACTAAAGATGCATGGCGGAACCTACCTACCCACGTGATCTGCAAAGCGCTGATCGGAGTCCTTCGGTCTCATGGCGGACACCTGACAGGCACCATCCGGCGTCCGTCAGTCATCGGGCGGAGGCCGTCCGGCGATCGGACAGTTGTTGGCCGATTTAAATGTCGCTTAGCCATACCTTGATTTTTCCCCGCGCATGTACAATGACCCCAATGTCGGGCGATCACCGTGCGATGATCACCCGATCTTCAACCGATCTCAACTCGATTCCTTCCCGGACCCGACGTCGGGTAAAATTTTAAGTGAGACTTAAAATTTGTCCGGCCGCCGCCCGATGCTCCAAAATGCCCTGATGTCCGTGCGATCATCGGCCGGCCGCTGGTCCGATGAGCGAAAAAATACATCGGCCGATCATCGGGCGGCGGTCGGATTGGATTTGTGACCGAGGTATTAGACAGTACCATTAACTGTTAAAAGGGGTGCATACCAAAAAGATACTAACTGAATGGCAAACAGTGCAGATCATTATCAGACTGCATCATGCAACATGGATGTGTAGGCTGATCATGATCTACACTGGTCACAAAGGCAGAACCGATCGTGTCTAGCTTGATAAGGGTTAATATTCATCTCATGTTGTGAAATCAATCTTGGGGCATACAGACGTTCTAATTTGACCTGAGATACTGGTCTTGTCATTTATGTGCAACATGTGTTTGAAGTGAGGTAGTTGTCAGTTACTTGTGGAGAATCAGTGCTGAGATAAGTGGTAGCTTAAAAATTCTGAATGGGGGGGGGGGGGTTGTGCGAGGTGGGGAAAGGGAAAAAAATTTGGACTCTCTTCAGTTATCTTGCTATTCATAACCACTTTCTCTATAGTTCGAGCTACTGGGTCAGTTGTTACTCTAGTGGATTAGTATTGACAGTTATTATGTCTTGTATTTATCTTAGCTGCTCTGAATGTAAAGATTCCCCCTTTTCTTGCAAAGAAAGGTTACAGTCATGCACATGAACTTGAGGGGGCGAGGAACTAGTTCACTGTATGTATACATTGATTTGTGCTAGAGAGACCATTTAAAGAGAAATAAATCAGAACAACAGCTGTTACCCAGTATTGTGCTGAAAGGCAAGGGGTAACAAGTACATAGGTGCTGTGTCAATTTGCAGTGGGTTGCAAAAAAAGGGAAAAAATCTGTTACCAAAGTCATTACTTTCCAACTCATTTATTCATCACAAAACAACTTTGCCATGAATCAGTTGGTGTTTCTTGAAATACTATTAAATAGCTTTAGAGAAATATGTTGTATTGCTTAAAAATGTTTAACATTTTTGTCAAGATGCATAGTGAAAGCTTTGTTTTAACTACAATGAATCATGAATATTTAAAACCACATGCTTAAGGAAGTGTATGTACATCAGGAAAGTGGTATTGATAGTGGATCAGTTAAAGGTCCGCCCTATGATTAATAGAGATAAGGGCCTTAGTAGTAAAAATAGTAAATTGCTACAGTGAGACTTTTAAAATTCTTCAATGTTTTTGTCAATAAAGATGTGACCTAGCATATCAGTTTTGTTAACCAGGTTTTCAACGAAAACCTGAGTTATTAGATTGGGGTAGATGTCGGTCGGGCGGGCGGCGGCGGCGGTGGCGGCGGCGGCGTCAAACTGGTGTTTCCGGTCAATAACTTTTGTTTCGGTAAAGATATTTGAATAAAACTTGGTATGTATGTAGCTTATATCAAGACAAAGGCTGGGATTGATTTTGGGATTTCTGGGGTCAAGGTCAAGGTCACTGCTACTTAAAATAGAAAAAGGGTTTCCGGTCAATTACTTTTGTTTCGGTAAAGATATTTGAATTAAACTTGGTACATATGTAGCTTATATCAAGACAAAGGCTGGGATTGATTTTGGGGTTTCTGGGGTCAAGGTCAAGGTCACTGTTACTTAAAATAGAAAAAGGGTTTCCGGTCAATAACTTTTGTTTCGGTAAAGATATTTGAATAAAACTTGGTATGTATGTAGCTTATATCAAGACAAAGGCTGGGATTGATTTTGGGGTTTCTGGGGTCAAGGTCAAGGTCACTGTTACTTAAAATAGAAAAAGGGTTTCCGGTCAATAACTTAACTTAGGAATGAGCTATCATGATGAAACTTGGTGTATAGAAAACTTATATAAAGTTGTAGCTTGGGATTGATTTTGGGGTTTCTGGGATCAAGGTCAAGGTCATTGTTACTAAAAATAGGGTTAGGGTTAGGTTAGGGTTAGGGTTAGCATATCTTCTACATGCATGGAGGGATTTTGATGAAAGTTGGCACAATTGTTCACCATCATGAGACGGAGTGTCATGCGCAAGAACCAGGTCCCTAAGTCTAAGGTCAAGGTCACACTTAGAGGTCAAAGGATACAAGAATGAAAAGTTTGTCCGGAGCATATTTTCTTCATGCATAGAGGGATTTTGATGTAACTTGGCACAATTATACACCATCATGAGACGAAGTGTCTTGCGCAGTTTCATTCTTTAGAATTACTTCCCTTTGTTGTTACTATAAATAGCTTATATTGTAACTTTTTCATTACTAGACGTAGGGAAAAATCGAGACCATTTTTCTGTAGTACAACATGCATGTTACATCCAATTTTGAGGTGTATTTTGACCAATCTCTACCTGGTAAGGATTTCTGTGTGGACTTAAAATTATTTTTTTTTGTATTTTTTTTTTTTTTTTTTTTTTTTTTTTAAGATTAACTTCCCTTAGTTGTTACTATAAATAACTTGTATTGTAACTTTTTTTATAATTGACCGTAGGGAAAAACCAAGACCACTTTTCTGTGGTACAACATAGTTGTTACTTTCTAATTTTAGGTGAATTTTAAGGTATCTCTACCTGGTAAGGAGTTTTTTTGTGGACTTAGAAAAACAAAAGAATTACAGTGATTACTAAACAACCACAAAATTAAAATTACATCTGCAAATACAGGTGCTAGAGTAAAGAAATTTGCTGTGACGGGCGTATATTGTGACATTCTGGCACTCTTGTTTATTCTTATGAAAAGTGTTGAAAACCTGGTTTCGTGGCATTGCCGCGTTTCTTGTTTAATATTTTATTTTGAAAGAAAGGTCGAGGTTTAAAACTATTTTTTCTCAGTTTTTCGCTTTATATGTAACCTTGGTTAGTAGTTAACTGACTGGTATTAAATAATATTGAGCAAAAATAGTTGAAAAATTGTTCTGAAAGAAGTAACTGTTTTTATCATCTATAAAACCGTTTTTAGTACAGTGTATCTATATAAATGTTATTCCTTGCCTATTTATATTATCAAGACTTCCTCATGATCAGATCGATTGTACTTAAGTTCTGTGTGTTAATTAGCTGTTATGTAAGTGTAATGTCACGGAACCAGCAGCCTGACTTAGTCCCAGTTAAGGATGTTTATTTCCATAATTATTGATCAGTGATATGTGAGTTGTGTTTCTTTGAAGGACATCACTCAAGAAATGATAGGAGTTTTGCTGCATCATTCATACATGTTGTAATAATGACAAACATTGCCACACCTAATGTAGGCAGACAGTTAATATCAATTATGTTCATCTTAATTGGACTTTTCATGTTACAATTAGTATTGGTTAACTATTTTATATTTAAGTCAATGATTTTCCAGATTTGTTGTTTTCAATATGTAAGTTCCATTGAAAAAAATAGTTTGGCCCCTGAAAGAAAATTGATTAGGAGAGGGGTTTGTTCCTGTTTGAACATCAGTAAAGTCTGGAAAAATTGGCTCAAATTTTTTAAAAATGATCACCACCATACATGTGATAAGTTCAGAATCCCAAAACTGGAGGTTTGTCATTTTTCAGCTGGAGTTGGGGTCTCAAAACTGGAGGTTTTTTATCGACATAAATTAAGCATGCGGACACAAAACTTGGAGACAAAATCCAACATTTAAGGCCACAAAATAACGCATAAGTCTACACCAGAAGAAACAATTGACCCTCATGAATAACTCTTGATTTGAATTTTGACAGAGTTATGCCACTTTTTAACTTACATTTTTTGGTTAAAGTTTTATATAGTGTCCAATATATCTGTTACATTCAAAGCTATTGACTATTATGCCCCTTTTACTGCTAGCTGGCAAAGCTTTAACTGCCCCTTTTACTGGCAAAGCTTTAATTCAGAGTCAATCGAGCATGCTATTTTACAGAAGTTAAACAGATTAAATTTGTTGAAACAAAGTCTCAATTTAGGTCTGGAATGGTGGTGAACATGCATTAACATTATTCTACTCGAGGACTGAAGAAAAAACGAAGCCCTAAATTGGTCTGAACACAACCCATAAATTATGTAAATTCCTTACCCCACCCACTTTTGTATGAAAATACTGATAATGATTTTGACATGAAAAACAGAAAACAGAAATGCATCAACATGTATTTACCCTTACCAAAATAATGTAGATTCAAGTTATCATATAAATGAGTGTGTGTTTTCATCCAATTTTCAATGAAATAAGTCCGATTTATTAGCAAATTAATTTAGTAAACATTGGAAGAAAATGGCGTAACTGCATAAAGGGGAAATAACATTCATTTTCTAAAAATAGTACTGGGTTGGTTTTTCCAACAATTATTTATGTGATTTTATTGGCCCGATTTTATTTTCTTTGAATAATCAAAAATTCATTTCAGCTGGGAATTATTTCTTGTGACTTGGAGTTTTTTTGCTTCACATTGGTAAAAAAATGGAGCCTAATTCGGTAATTGGCATTGAGAATGGGTCGATATTCGGCCCCATGAGACAGGTGGAAATGGCCCTTTTTGTCTAATCCCTTATCAAAACAATTAATCATGTTATCAGAATTCACCTGTGAAAAACAACTCTTTCCTCCAGCTACATGTCAAACATGTATAATACACAACAGTCCGTGACACTTTGATTTACTGTGTAAACATGTTTGGCACTCCTCGTAATTATCAACCAAGTCATAATATTGATTTTTTTTTTGAAAAGCGGGAGAATCATGGTTTTGGTCGGGAGACGGGAGGCAAGGTGAAAAAATCGGGATTTTGACCCTCCCGCGCGGGAGATCACATGTATGGTATGATCACCACTTACAGTTCAGGTTTGTGGGTCACCTGAAAACAGAATTGACAGACTCTGCTGTAAGGGAAAACTGCCAGGCTTTCATTTCAAGGACCCTTTTTTCAAAATACTTGCTTGGCCACGAAACCGGATTCTGTTTGTTTTGAAATGCATTACTTTGGTGATTAAAAATAATGGATAGGAAGTGGGGCTTCAGAGCTTAATAAATGCCCTCCCTTTTTATACGCTCGTTTGAAAAACGGGACGTATTATGGGAACGCCCCTGGCGGGCGGGCGGGCAGGATGGCGGGCGGGCGGCGTCCACAGACTTTGTCCGGAGCGTATCTTCTACATGCATGGAGGGATTTTGATGAAAGTTGGCACAGTTGTTCATCATCATGAGACGGAGTGTCATGCGCAAGAACCAGGTCCCTAGGTCTAAGGTCAAGGTCACACTTAGAGGTCAAAGGACACAAGAAAGAAAACTTTGTCCGGAGCATATCTTCTTCATGCATGGAGGGATTTTGATAGGTCTAAGGTCAAGGTCACACTTAGAGGTCAAAGGTCAAATTCAAATGACTTTGTCCGGAGCATATCTTCTTCATACATGGAGGGATTCTGATGAAAGTTGGCACAGTTGTTCATCATCATGAGACGGAGTGTCATGCGCAAGAACAAGGTCCCTTTGTCTAAGGTCAAGGTCACACTTAGAGGTCAAAGGACACAAGAAAGAAAACTTTGTCCGGAGCATATCTTCTTCATGCATGGAGGGATTTTGATATAACTTGGCACAAATTTTCACCACCACGAGGCGAAGTGTCATGCACAAGAACCAGGTCCCTAGGTCTAAGGTCAAGGTCACACTTAGAGGTGAAAGGATACAAGAATGAAAACCTTGTCCGGAGCATTTCTTCTTCATGCATAGAGGGATTTTGATATAACTTGGCACAAATGTTCACCGCCACGAGACGGAGTGTCATGCGCAAGAACCAGGTCCCTAGGTCTAAGGTCAAGGTCACACTTATAGGCCAAAGGTCAGATACAAGAATGACTTTGTCCGAAGCATTTCTTCTTCATGCATAGAGGGATTTTGATGTAACTTGGCACAATTATACACCATCATGAGACGAAGTGTCATGCGCAGTTCCCTTTTTAGAATTACTTCCCTTTGTTGTTACTATAATAGTAACTTATATTGTAACTTTTTCATTACTAGTCGTAGGGAAAAATCGAGACCACTTTTCTGTAGTACAACATGCATGCTACATCCAATTATGAGGTGTATTTTGACCAATCTCTACCTGGTAAAGATTTTTATGTGGACTTACAATTTTTTTTTGGATTTTTTTTTTTTTTTTTTAGATTACCTTCCCTTAGTTGTTACTATAAATAACTTATATTGTAACTTTTTTATAATTGACTGTAGGGAAAAAACAAGACCACTTTTCTGTGGTACAACATAGATGTTACTTTCAAATTTTAGGTGTATTTTAAGGTATCTCTACCTGGTACGGAGTTTTTTTGTGGACTTAGAAAAACAAGACTATCAATGATTACTAAACAACCACAAAATTAAAATTCCATTTGCAAATACAGGTGCTAGAGTAAAGAAATTTGCTGTGACGGGCGTATGTTGTGACATTCTGGCACTCTTGTTCAAAATTTAATACGGGGGGAATTAATAAGGGACAATAAAATTATGGTACATGAAAATTTTGTATGCTTTTAGGACATGAAAGAGAGAAAGAGTATACATATATTATATAGAGAAAAATGACTTAATGTGTTTATAATACAGTTATTTTTGCTGCGGGCATGAGATTTAAACTAATCTTGAAGGTCATGTATTTGCATATTGTTAAGGTAATTAAAAATCAGCCTTCAGCATTAAGATGTTATAACGTGAATGATAATGTAATTATAGCAAAAAATTATATAAATTGTAATTAACAATTGATTGATATGTGGTCATATGAATTATTGAACAAAAAATTGAGTAAAACCTGTTTATGCAAGAAGTAAATAGGTAAACAGAAGTCTTTTGTTGACTTACTTCACGTACTGATACATTGATTGATGATATATTGTTGCTGAAACATTCTTAATTTTTATGTGTACGTATTGAAATAAATATTGCTTAACTAAGTTAGAGAGGACTTACCAGAGAAAAGAAACAATGCATGCTACATTATTTTACTTGAATGATATGAAAAAATTTAAACATTTACATCTGAATTTTATAAACAGTAATGAATTCATTTGGCAGGACAGCAAATAATTTTGTCTCCCCCTACCCCTATCTTTTTTCGAAGAAGAGGGCGTATAGCGGTTAGCTTATGTCTGCAGGTCAGTTGATAGACACTACGGTTTCTGATCACTTCATGCGACAGCATTCAGACTTCACAGCATTATAGATGACCAGAGTCTATGGTCTTTGGGAATCAGGAGGTCAGGGTTACAGCGACTGTAAGACTATACTGTAACCTATGGTTTTATATCCATTGTGTATGAATGGTTGGGCTTATGGCCATCAGACTTAAAGCACGATCACCTCTGTTCAGTAAAGGATTCTACTGTTTTTAGCTCACATGTCACAAAGTGACAGTGTGAGCTTTTGTGATCATGCAGCGTCCGTCGTCCGTCGTCCGTGCGTCCGTGCGTAAACTTTTGCTTGTGACCTCTCTAGAGGTCACATTTTTCATGGGATCTTTATGAAAGTTGGTCAGAATGTTCATCTTGATGATATCTAGGTCAAGTTCGAAACTGGGTCACGTGTGGTCAAAAACTAGGTCAGTAGGTCTAAAAATAGAAAAACCTTGTGACCTCTCTAGAGGCCATATATTTCACAAGATCTTCATGAAAATTGGTCAGAATGTTCACCTTGATGATATCTAGGTCAAGTTCGAAACTGGTCACGTGCCTTAAAAAACTAGGTCAGTAGGTCAAATAATAGAAAAAACCTTGTGACCTCTCTAGAGGCCATATTTTTCATGGGATCTGTATGAAAGTTGGTCTGAATGTTTATCTTGATGATATCTAGGTCAAGTTCGAAACTGGGTCACGTGCCATCAAAAACTAGGTCAGTAGGTCAAATAATAGAAAAACCTTGTGACCTCTCTAGAGGCCATATTTTTCATGGGATCTGTATGAAAGTTGGTCTGAATGTTCATCTTGATGATATCTAGGTCAAGTTCGAAACTGGGTCAGCTGCGGTCAAAAACTAGGTCAATAGGTCTAAAAATAGAAAAACCTTGTGACCTCTCTAGAGGTCATACTTTTGAATGGATCTTCATGAAAATTGGTCAGAATGTTCACCTTGATGATGTCTAGGTCAGGTTCGAAACTGGGTCACGTGCCATCAATAACTAGGTCAGTAGGTCAAATAATAAAAAAACCTTGTGACCTCTCTAGAGGCCATATTTTTCATGGGATCTGTATGAAGGTTGGTCTGAATGTTCATCTTGATGATTTCTAGGCCAAGTTCGAAACTGGGTCAACTGTGGTTAAAAACTAGGTCAGTAGGTCTAAAAATAAGAAAAACCTTGTGACCTCTCTAGAGGCCATATTTTGACAAGATCTTCATGAAAGTTGGTCAGAATGTTCACCTTGATGATATCTAGGTCAAGTTCGAAACTGGGTCATGTGCCTTCAAAAACTAGGTCAGTAGGTCAAATAATAGAAAAACCTTGTGACCCCTCTATAGGCCATATTTTTCATGGGATCTGTATGAAATTTGGTCTGAATGTTCATCTTGATGATATCTAGGTCAAGTTCGAAACTGGGTCAGCTGCGGTCAAAAACTAGGTCATTAGGTCTAAAAATAGAAAAACCTTGTGACCTCTCTAGAGGCCATACTTTTGAATGGATGTTCATGAAAATTGGTCAGAATGTTCACCTTGATGATATCTAGATCAAGTTTGAAACTGGGTCACGTGCCGTCAATAACTAGGTCAGTAGGTCAAATAATGAAAAAACCCTGTGACCTCTCTAGAGGCCATATTTTTCATGGGATCTGTATGAAAGTTGGTCTGAATGTTCATCTTCATGATATCTAGATCAGGTTCAAAACTGGGTCACATGAGCTCAAAAACTAGGTCACTATGTCAAATAATAGAAAAAAAAACGACGTCATACTCAGTTCAAAACTGGGTCATGTTGGGACAGGTGAGCGATTCAGGACCATCATGGTCCTCTTGTTTTGGGGAGTCTTTAGGTGAAAGGTCAAGGTCACAGCATAGTACATACGCAGATTGCACCAATAGGCCATCATTTGGGGCATACGTGTGTCACAAACAGTTTTTGTATATTGAAATATTTTGTTTTACTAACAGTAATAGACAAAGGAAGAAAAAAAAGCAGTTTTGCATCATAATGCTTGTTGTAAGGTCAAATGTAATAGTCAATAACAAGGCACGTGGAGGTTGGTGTAAGTGCGTGTTCAGGAAGTATATACTTTAACATAGCCATTCATATCCTGATCCAGGCTGAAATTATCAAGATAAACATTCAAACAGCATGTATGTACATGTTTGTTTAAAGTTATAGTTTTTAATCCTAAAATTTTATTTGTAATTAACAGGATGCAGATTGAGTTTCTTGGATGTTCTTTTTAATCCCCCGCCACAAGTGGTGGGGGGTTATAGGAATGGTCTTCGTCCGTCCTTCCATCTGTCCGTAACACTGTTCGCTCCATATTTCCTAAACCCCTTGAAGGATTTTCATGAAACTTGGGTCAAATGATCACCTCATCAACACGATGTGTCAAACCCATGAGTCAGCCTTGTCGGGTCAAGGTCAAGGTCACAACTCAAGGTCAAAGGTTTGAGCCTTCCATTTTGTGTCCGCTCTATATCTCCTAAACCCCTTGAAGGAATTTTATAAAACTTGGGTCAAATGATCACCTCATCAAGACGATATGCAGAACCCATGAGTCAGCCATACCGGCTCAAGGTCAAGGTCACAACTTAGGGTGAAAGGTTTGAGCCTTCTTTTTTTGTCCGCCCTATATCTCCTAAACCCCTTGAAGGATTTTCATCAAACTTGGATCAAATGATCACCTCATCAAGGCAATGTGCAGAACTTATGAGTCAGCCATGCCGACTCGAGGTCAAGGTCACAACTCAAGTACAAAGGTTTTAGCCTTCCATTTTGTGTCCGTCCTCTATCTCCTAAACCCCTTGAAGGAATTTTATAAAACTTGGGTCAAATGATCACCTCATCAAAACGATATGCAGAACTTATGAGTCAGCCATGTCGGCTCAAGGTCAAGGTCACAACTTAGGGTCAAAGGTTTGAGCCTTCCATTTTGTGTTCACTCTGTATCTCCTAAACCCCTTGAAGGATTTTCATCAAACTTGGGTCAAATGATCGCCTCATCAAGAACTCATGAGTCAGCCATGTCAACTCAAGGTCAAGGTCACAACTGAAGGTCAAAGGTTAGAGCTCTGTATCTCCTAAACCCCTTGAAGGATTTTCATGAATTTTGGGCCAAATGATCACCTCATCAAGACTTTGTGCAGAATTCATGAGTCAGCCATGTCAGTTCAAGGTCAAGGTCACAGCTAAAGGTCAAGGGTTTACCCTTTCACTATCCATAGCAGTGGAGGGGGATTTAGCTGTCTTTCAGACTGCCTTGTTTTTTTAACAAGAATGACCTTGAGATTGATGGTAATGGCTAGGATGTTTCAATCATTTTCCATGCAAAGATGTAAAGTAAGAAAAAGCTTATAATGCAAGACTGATAAAGTCACAGGAAGATGCAAGCACATTTAATCCATTTCTTTCCCCAAATTTGGAATTGGTATATAGTTAAGTTTAAATATTCACTACATTCTGAAATACAAGAGATCTACTACATTGTTCACACTTTTCTTACGAGCCAGTGCGAAAAAAACCCAGCCCTTCTTGTTTCTAAATAGTGTGATGGGAACAATGTCACAGACGAATCTTGCGCTCTCTTTTTATTGAATCAACTGAGTGTATGTACGGGGTGTGGGCAGGTGTGAGGGCTGGTGCATCAACCTTATCTTTCCCCAAAAAATGGCCAAAAATAAGGAGGATGTTTATCGTGTTAAGGTCATTCACATATAAATGTGTAAAAACACTCAATATTAATTAACGTCAAATGATGACCATTTAAGCCAGTGTCATCAAACATAACATTTTTGATGTTTTCATTACTGACAGCAAATATTTTGTCCTCACTTTAGGTAATTAATAAGGCACAGCAAAATATATCTTGTGTTTATATTTGACTGCCATTAATATGTATATATATTTGATTTGAAACGAAACACAAATACACATCAAGTTTCTTGCCAAAAGATATAATCAGTTAAACAGTAATATGGTAAACAATGCCCTATTCATTAATTTTCACCTTGCCTTTTAAGGAAAATTGATAATGAAAGAAATATGTAATAAAAAAGCCTTCATATATTTAAAGATATTACCTGTGTAGGAACAATGACTGTTCATATATTTAAAGATATTTAATACCAGTGTAGGAACAATGACTGTTGAGTTGAAACTCGATAACTCGAAGTTGGTGGGACCAGTTTAAACACTTCGACTAAGCCGAAGTTCGACTTAAACATTTTCGATTTAAACAAAGTCGAACTGAATTAAATTTAGATTGGGACTGAAAAATATGTTCGACTTAAACGGAAATTCTACTTAAGTGAGTTCGAGTTAACGAGTTTGAACTGTATTAACCAGTTAAAAATTAACAAAATGCTTCCTTGAATTAGTTTTAGCAAAAGAATTCGGTGATACAACTATGCAGTTTGTGACTTGTTGGTCTTTCCCCTTGCCAAAACCTTCATGCCCCATTGCTAACATTCGTGTGTATTGCACACCACTGATAAAATCATAAGATTAGGAAGAGGAAGCCAACATTCAGTGGCTATGTAGTTGGAAAAGAGATGTTGTGATTACAGACAGGTCACTATTTTGTATTCTATAGATTCGCTTGTACAAAAAATGTTATGTTTTATTATTCATGTAGGTGAACTTGTATTTATGTTTAATGAGTCACAGTCAGTGTAATTTATTACTATCATTTATGTAAGTTCATATGTATAACAAATTGTGCATTTATGTTGTAACACGACTTGGCAAGTGTTTCATGAATGTAGCTGCATGTGTTAAGTCAATAAAATATTCAAGTTTCGCATCAAGGTCATGTTATGATACATAATAAGTGGCAGACCTTAAGTTTATGTCTTTGTTTCAGTGTGTTTTAACATTTAGGCTGCTGGCGTCAAGTGATTTTACCTTTGTGACCAGTGCAGACCAAGATCAGCCTGGGCGTCTGTGCAGGGTGATAGTTTGCTATTCTGTCAGTAAATTTTCAGTGAAAACCCCTTTGAATAATAAATGTTATTGCCCAAATTGAATGACAGACTAGTTCATTTTAGAAATTTAGCAGGGTAAAGGTTGAAGGAACTAATCCACACATTGTGATTTTCGAGCAAGTACAGTATTGGCTACTCATGCCAAAGGTCACAGACTTGAGCACTTGGTGTAAGGTTATGAAATTGTGATTGAAGACCAGTCTGATTGTTTCAGCACAAAAATTTGAAACTGACCAATGACAGGACTGTATTCTGAGACTCTTGGCTGATTCTTTTGTTTCTATCATTTACATGGACTACCAATTTTGTTCAGGCTCATAATTCTGAAAGTAATTTTTATTTTTTATCAGATTTGCCTATTGGGAGCATACTTTTGATGTTTAGGTTAGTAATCTTGCGCTGCACCTTAACTGAGCTGACTGATGGGTCCTCTATATTCCTGAGTTTTTACAAAGAAAACTAAACATGGTAAACATCTGGCTCAGCTTGCATGACACAAGTGTTTATCATGTTAACTGGCTGTTATTTCTAACTGACAGATACTAAATTAAGGAGGGACATTGATTGTAAGCCATAACTCACTGATCAGTGTGTATTGATCTGGAATACAGTGAGATTGACACATATTAAATACAGTTGACTGCAGCTAATAAATCATTTACATACATATCTGTCCAAGTTCAGTTATTAATAAAGTATGTGTGCAATAGATATTTAATTGCAATTTGCGCAATTTTTGTTAAATTAACTTCTTTACATAGTTATCTTCCTTTACAGGTAGGTGTTTTTCTCCCCTTCTATTACAGAGGTTGAAATTTTGTGGCTGTATAATGTGAAATTGGGTCATTATTGTCTGGCCCATTTTAAGTGGAAGCGAGACTTAGCGATCTATATTGTGGAGGAGGCGGCGGCAGCTACAGTGATCATGTTGGGAGTAACTCAAAAACCGTTACATATATTTCTTTTAAACCTTGTAGGATGCTTTAGAAACTTATTTTACACCCCCTAGTGACCTTGACCTTGGAGAAATTTGCATTTTTAGCTTGACTTTTCAAAGAAAATGTAGAGCTATTGCACTCGCCCCGGCGTCGGCATCGCCGTTGGTTAAAGTTTTTGATAAAGTCAGATATCTCTGTTACTGTCAAAGCTATTGACTTGAAACTTAAAATAGTTATTTACTATCAAAGTCTACACCAGGAGAAACAATCCCCATAACTCTGATTTGAATCTTAACAGAATTTTGCCCCTTTTTAACTTAGAATTTTTTGTTAAAGTTTTTGATAAAGTCAAATATCTCTGTTACTATCAAAGCTATTGACTTGAAACATAAAATACTTATTTACTATCAAAGTCTTCACCAGGAGAAACAATCCCCATAACACTGAATTGAATTTTGACAGAATTATGCCCCTTTTTAACTTAGAAATTTTGTGAATTTTTTTTATAAAGTCAAATATCTCTGTTACTATTAAAGCTTTTGACATGAAACTCAAAATAGTTATTTACTATCAAAATCTACACCAGGAGACACAATTCCTATAACTCTGATTTGAATTTTGACAGAATTATGCCCCTTTTTAACTTAGAATTTTTAGTAAAAGTTTTTGATAAAGTCAAATATCTCTGTTACTATTAAAGCTTTTGACTTGAAACTCAAAATAATTATTTACTATCAAGGTATACATCAGAAGACACAATTCTCATAACTATAATTTGGATTTTAACAGAGTTATGCCCCTTTTTAACTTGGATTTTTTTTTTTTACTTGCAAAGCTCAAATTCAGAGTCAGGCACTGAGAAAAGTCGAGCGCGCTGTCTTACGGACAGCTCTTGTTCAGATTTTTTTTTTGACACCTTAGAAAATTCACAAAAATAACAATTTCTCAAAAACTGTTCACATATATTGCTTTGAAAACTTGAAGGATGGTTCAAAAACTCATTTTACACCCCCATGGTTAGTCCTGGCCTAGTGACATTGATCTTGAAGAAATTAACATTTTTTAGATGTCTTTGACACCTTTGAAAATTCACAAGAATGAACCACTTTGAAACCTTGTATGATGGTTCAAAAACTCATTTTAGACTCCCATGGTGAGTCCTGGCCCCCTAGTGACCTTGACCTTGAAGGAATCAGCCATTGAAAATTCACAAAAATGACAATTTTTCAAAAAATTGTTACAGATATAGCTTTGAAACTTTGGAAGATGGTTTAAAACTCATTTTGCACCTACTTCATGAGTCAAAGCTCCTGTGGGTGAGACACTTTTAGGTGGTGGCTGTGTTTTCCAATTCTGGTATACATGTATTTTAAATTTACCCAATTGCTGCAGGTCAGACTTGTGAAATAATTTCAGAGAAATGTTCTTATGTACGATTTGCTGGGTATGGGATTGGTGCGGGTGTGGTTCTTTCAAAGTTATTAAGATCTGTTTGATTTGTCAAAAGAAAAATAGCCAACAATCTTTAAGTAGAAAATTATTTAAATTGTAAACCGCTGGCCCTAATTCGAAATAACTCCATAGAAATGTTCCACACTGACTATACTTGGTTCATGTTATTCCTGTTTGTCAAAATTATGGTCTTGTAAATACTTTCTGGTTCCTTTATGTATTAATGGGAAACCTTCTTGTTCGGAATATCTTTACCAGAAAGGTTCAAGCCAGCTGTGAAACTATGAGCTATTCTGGTATTAAGAGCTGTCGCAGCCCTGTTGTTTTACATATTTCGTTATAGCCTGGCTGTAATGTCACCTTAAACATTTGAAAATATAGGTTAATGATGTATTAATGTGCATAAATGTGTATGGAACAATTGTTTCTTGAAAAATGCAAAAAAAATCATGAAAGAGCACCTCATCTTTAAAAAAACAAGAGCTGTCTCCGTAGGATGACACATGCCCCCGATGGCACTTTGAATGAATAGTTATGGCCGATGTTAAGAGTTTAGGACCTTTGACCTACGGAGCTGGGTCTTGCGCACGACACATCGTCTTACTGTGTCATACATTCATGCATAGTTATTTTAAAATCCATGCATGAATGACAAAGATATGGACCGGACATGCCCATCAGTGCACTATCATGAAAAATGATCTTTAACGTCTAAGTGTGACCTTGACCTTTGAGCTACGGACCTGGGTCTTGCGTGTGACACGTCGTCTTACTGTGGTACACATTCATGCCAAGTTATTTGAAAATCCATCCATCGATGACAAAGATATGGACCGGACACGCCCATCAATGCACTATCCTTTAACGTCTAAGTGTGACCTTGACCTTTGAGCTACGGACTTGGGTCTTGGGCACTGCACGTCGTCTTACTGTGGTACACATTCATGCCAAGTTATTTGAAAATCCATCCATTGATGACAAAGATATGGACCGGACACGAAAATTGCCGACAGACAGACAGACGGTTGAAAAACTATATGCCTCCTTTTGGGGGCATAAAAAAACTTGTGTAAATAAAAGCTAATGCAATTTTAAGAAAAATAGGCTCCGTACTAGTACTACAAACTTTGTAACTAGAACTGAATTCTATCGAATTGATTTTGTTGATATTATCCTTTTGAGGATTTTTTCAGAAAAATGCAACAATAAAATACGAAGAAAAAAACATAAGAAATTCATGATATTTGTTCTGTTTCCATTTAGAAATTTTCGTTTTAGTAAATTTTAAAATAAAGGCAATGAAATGAAAATAAAATGCATGACTTAGGACAGTAAATTCAGTGTATTTTATCACAAGTTAAATGTTGGATGTGTCATCATTTGGATATTATAGCCTCTTACAGTTAATTTTAGTGTCAATTTTAACTTTTAATACATATTTAAAAATACATAAAAATGTTAATAATTTAAAATTAATATAGGATGTGTGTAAGATCAGACGTTTACATTATTTATGTGAATGGTCAAGAGAAGAAGGGTTATCTAGTTGAATTATTTGAAATTTTTAGAAATAAAAACTGTAAGACTTATTTTGGAAATGAAGAAAGCGGTCTGACAGGCCTCTTGACACAAATCTACACTGTATGTATGTGTTTAAATGGGAAGGGAAAATAGTGGCCTTTATATTAAGTACGATGAAAAGTAGTGACCTTTGTAGTGTTTTTAGCACAGGTTTGCTTCCTCTCTGAATAGATACTTTGATGTATTTGTCAATTTTTTAAGGTATAAATGAAGTGCCTATGTGATGCATAAGAAGGAAGAAAATGAAATGGTTACTTTTTGAGGCAACTGTTGTCTTGTACGTGTTTCAAGTACAAAATTACCTTGTCAGAAACTGTTGTGGTAGCCAAAACATAATATTATGCATAGATTATTATTCAGTAGTTTTATAACCAGTAATTTTTTATTGCAACAGACCTGTCTGTCTCATTGAGGGTTTACATGGTGTCCAAATGCTCATCTGAGCTTATTATGCCCCCGCCCCCCCCCCCCCCCCCCCCAAAAAAAATTTTGGGGAATATGGGAATGAGGTTTTTTTTGGTCAGTTGGTCCGGGGTTTTTCTGGTTTCCAGACAAAAACTTGTGAAAAGCTTGACGTTTTTAAAAAAATTTTTGGTACCAGGGTAACACAAAAAATACAGGTCATTGATTTCCCTAAAACCCACCAACTGTTGGTTTTTATTTAGGCCCCCTTTTCCCAATTTAAAATTTCCATACTTCGAAAGGCAGTATTGTGGGGAAATTTTTCATCACTCCTGTGCATTTCCCTGTTTTATAATTTTTTTTTAATAGTTGCATCCCTCGACAAAAAAGGTATTACCTTTTTAAAACTTCCCCTGCTTTTTGGGGACAATTTACATGGAGGTCTGAGTGGAAGGCTGCGTGTTTCCATAACCTCCCCAGTCAAGTTTGAAAACCCCCTAAGATTTGTCACCTCTCACAAAATGGTCAACTGCTTCGTAATTTCAGGGTTTAAACCGCTGTTTTGCACCAGGGGGGAAAAATAAAGAACATTGAACAAAAATTTCTCTTCCACCACAAAAGTCAATTTTCCCTTCGGAGTGTCTTTATTATTATGCTTGTGTATCCATAAATAATTAAATGGCTCCAGGGGCGGTGGACTGTGAAAGATATATGCATGTAGTGTGCATTTATTATGTAAATAAGGCCAAACACAGTAGGTCATATTGCTTTTTGTGAAATGCAAAGTGAGAGTTGCTTGGCCAAAACCACAATTTGTTTTTTGACCACAAAGTTAAATGATTACACAGTAGGCATGATTACACACAGCATAGTCACCAAGAGTCTAGGGTTTTCTCTGTTGGTAGGAAATGAACAGAAGATACAACAAAGAGTTACCATTGCCTTTCAGTCTAACACGAGTTGTGAGCAGCTAATTGAGCTTCATATGGATGATGATAGAGTGCTTTTATAACTGATTGCATTATGCACTATGCACATTTCATTAATCTCTTTTTAGCTCTCCTGAGCAATGCTCAGGTGAGTTTTTGTGATCGCTGGATGTCTGGCGTCTGTCTGTCGTCTGTCATCTGTCAACATTTAGCTTGTGTATGCGATAGAGGCTGTATTTTTCAACTGATCTTCATGAAATTTTGTCAGAATGATTACCTTGATGAAGTCTAGGCCAAGTTCGAAAATGAGTCATCTGGGATCAAAAACTAGGTCACTAGGTCAAATCAAAGAAAAATCTTGAGTAGGCGATAGAGGCTGTATTTTTAGCTCACATGTCACACAGTGACAGTGTGAGCTTTTTTGATCACGCAGCGCCCGTCGTCCGTGCGTAAACTTTTGCTTGTGACCACTCTAGAGGTCACATTTTTCATGGGATCTTTATGAAAGTTGGTCAGAATGTTCATCTTGATGATATCTAGGTCAAGTTCGAAACTGGGTCAACTGTGGTCAAAAACTAGGTCAGTAGGTCAAATAATAGAAAAACCTTGTGACCTCTCTAGAGGCCATATTTTTCATGGGATCTGTATGAAAGTTGGTCTGAATGTTCATCTTGATGATATCTAGGTCAAGTTCGAAACTGGGTCACGTGCTGTCCAAAATTAGGTCAGTAGGTCTAAAAATAGAAAAACCTTGTGACCTCTCTAGAGGCCATATTTTTCAATGGATCTTCATGAAAATTGGTCAGAATGTTCACCTTGATGATATCTAGGTCAAGTTCGAAACTTAGTCACATCCCTTTAAAAACTGGGTCATTAGGTCGATAATAGAAAAAACCTTGTGACCTCTCTAGAGGCCATATTTTTCAATGGATCTTCATGAAACTTGGTCAAAAATTTTTATCTCATATCTAGGTCAATTTCAAAACTGGGTCACATGAGCTCAAAAAACTAGGTCACTATGTCAAATAATAGAAAAAAACGACGTCATACTCAGTTCAAACTGGGTCAGGGTTGGGGACAGGTGAGCGATTCAGGACCATCATGGGGCCTCTTGTTCAATTAATCTTCATGAATTTTTAGCTCACCTGTCACGAAGTGACAAGGTGAGCTTTTGTGATCGCGCAGCATCCGTCTTCCGTGCGTCCGTAAACTTTTCCTTGTGACATCTCTAAAGGTCACAGTTTTCATGGGATCTTTATGAAAATGGGTCAGAATGTTCACCTTGGTAAATTCTAGGTCAAGGTCGAAACTGGGTCACGTGCCCTCAAAAACTAGGTCAGTAGGTCTAAAAATAGAAAAACCTTTTGACCTCTCTAGAGGCCATAATTTTTACAAGATCTTCATGAAAATTGGTCAGAATATTCACCTTGATGATATCTAGGTCAAGTTCGAAAGTGGGTCACGTGCCATCAAAAACTAGGTCAGTAGGTCTAAAAATAGAAAAACCTTGTGACCTCTCTAGAGGCCATATATTTCACAAGATCTTCATGAAAATTGGTCAGAACCTTCAACTTGATGATATCTAGGTCAAGTTCGAAACTGGGTCACGTGCCTTCTAAAACTAGGTCAGTAGGTCAAATAATAGAAAAACCTTGTGACCTCGCTAAAGGCCATATTTTTCATGGGATCTGTATGAAAGTTGGTCTAAAGTTCATCTTGATGATATCTAGGTCAATTTCGAAACTGGGTCACGTGCGGTCAAAAAATAGGTCAGTAGGTCTAAAAAATAGAAAAACCTTTTTGACCCCTCTAGAGGCCATTTTATTTCATGGATCTTCATGAAAATTGATCTGAAATTCACCTTGATGATATCTAGGTCAAGTCGAAAGTGGGGGCACGTGCCATCAAAAACTAGGGAAGTAGGTCAGATAATAGAAAACATTGTGACCTCTCTAGATGCCATAAATTTTTTATGGGATCTGTATGAAAGTTGGTCTGAATGTTCATTTGATGAAATCTAGGTCAGTTCGAAACAGGGTCATGTGCGGTCAAAAACTAGGTCAGTAGGTTTGAAAAATAGAAAAAACCTTGTGCCTCTTAGAGGCCATATTTTCATGAGACTTCATGAAAATTGGTCAGAATTTCACCCTTGATGATATCTGGGTCAAGTTAAAAAGGGGGGTCACGTGCCGTCAAAAACTAGGTCATGGAGATAATAGAAAAAAATTTTGCCTCTCTAAGGCCATATTTTTCGGGACTGTTAAAAATTGGTCTGAATGTTCATCTTGATGATATCTGGGTCAAGTTCGAAACAGGGCATGTGCGGTAAAAACTAGGCAGTGGTTAAAAAAAAAAAAAACCTTGTGACCTTCTAGAGGCCAATTTTTAGAAGGATCTCCTTTAAAATTTGGGTCAAATTTTCATTTTGAATATCTAGGTCAAGTTCGAAAGTGGTCACTTGCTTCAAAAGTGGGTCGTGGGTTCAAATAATAAAAAAAAACGTTGTGCCTCTCTAGAGGCCTTTTTTTTCAGGGGATCTGTATAAATTTGGGTTTTAATGTTTATCTTGTGATATATGGTCAAGTTTGAAACGGGGTAAACTGCGATAAAAAACTATCATGGGTCTTGAAAAAAAAACCCTTTGTGACCCTCTAAGGCCTCCCTTAAATGGTCTTCATGAAAATTGTCAAAGTTCCCCTTGAGATACTAGGCAAAGTTTTTTAAACGGGCACGTCCCAAAAAAATAGGTCTAGATCAAAAAAATAATAAAACTTTGACCTCTCAGAGGCCATTCTTTTTGGGGGATCGTATGAAAGGGTCTGAATTTTCCTTGATGATACTAGTAAATTTGAAACGGGTCAACTGGGGTCAAAAAACTAGGTCAAGGGTCAAAATTAAAAAAAATTTTGCCCTTTCCTAGGGGCCATATTTTCAATGGATCTTCAGAAAATTGATCTGAATTTTCACCTTGATGAAAACTGGGTCAAGTTAAAAACTGGGTCACGGGGGGTCAAAAAACAGGCCATAAAAAAAAAATAAAAAACCTTTGGACTCTGTAGAGGCCCATATTTTTCATGAGTCTTCATGAAAATTAGTGAGAATGTTCACCTGAGATATTAGAAAAGTTCAAACGGGGTCACGTGCCTTTTTGAAAAACTGGTCAATAGGTCATATATAAAAAAACCTTGTGACCTCTCTAGAGACCATTTTTTAAATGGATCTTCATAAAAATTTGGTCAAAATTTTTTTCTTAAGAATATCTAGGCAAGTTAAAAACGGGGCCCCAATGAGCTCAAAAACTAGGTCACTAGCAAAATAGAAAAAAAACGATGTCAACTCAAAACTGGCATGTGGGAAGAGTGAGCGTTTCAGGACCACATGGCCCTTTTGTTGTTAGAATGATTTCCCTTTGAGAAATCGGGGCCAAGTTTAAAAATGGGTCATCGGGATCAAAAATGGGTTTCTAGGTCAATAAAAAAAAAACCTTTGGTTTTGGAATAAGGCTGTATTTTCAAGATCTTCTATTTTGGTCGAATGATTTCCATGTGAAATCGGGCCCAAATTTTTGAAAGGGGTTATCTGGGCAAAAACAAAGTCACTGGGTGAAATAAAGGAAAAACCCCTTGTGTATGCGTTAGAGGCTTTTTTTTTTCAAGGATCTCAAAAATTTTTGGGTAAATGATAAACTTGATGAAATAAAGGGCCCAAAGTTGAAAAGGGGTCATCGGGGGTAAAAAAACTGGGGTACTGGGTCAAAAAAAGGAAAAAAAAAAATTTTTGTATGCTTGGGGCGTTTTTTTCAGTGATCTTTATGATTTTGGGGTAGAATGATTCCCTTTGATAAATTTTTTGGGTAAAGTTCGAATATGGGTCTCTTGGATCAAAAACCAGGTCACTGGGTCAAATCAAAGAAAAACCTTTGTTAGCAGTGGGGGGCGCATTTTAACGATCTCAGAAATTTGTCAGAGTTTTTTTTTTGGTGAAAAAAAGGTTGATTTTAAATATGGGTCCTGGGGTCAAAACTGGTCCCCCGGGTAAAATTTAAAAGAAAAACCTTGTGAGGAAATGGGGCTGCATTTACACGGGATGTTCATAAAATTTGTCAAATGTTTTCCCTTTGAAAAATCTGGGCCAAGTTAAAATTGGGGTTCACCGGGAAAACTGTTACACTGTTATGATGTGTTTTCAGGGACGACCTGGGGGCCATTTGCCCCTCTTGTTAATTATTTGACTATAGAAACCCAACAACTTCCCCGTTGAGTGTTTAGTTTTTGAAATCATTTCCAATATAGGGGATTTTATTGCATTACAATGGCCTTTGATTTTTGTCAGAGAGTGCTTCAAACATAGCGGAGGAAAGGAAAAGACCTGCGGTGGGAAAGGGAGAAGACCTGGGGAATATTGAAGAATTAAGCTTTAAAATTTGCTGGAGTTTTATATTTAAATGGTTTTTTGCAACATGCATGAAAAAAAAGAAAAGAAACGGCCTTGAATTCAGGGTTTTTTATGTGCAAAGCAAAGGGGGAAATTTTGTGCAAATTACATTGAAAATTTTGCCCTTTTTTTTGAAGAAATGCTGCTTGACAAATTTTAATGTTTAAATTGAATGAAATTATCCAAAAAAAGGGCAATTCACAGTTGGTTTTTAGAGAAAGAATCAATTTTTTTTGGAAAAATTTAAATTTTTTTTTTTCCCTTTTGTTTTAAACCCTTTTACCCGCTGGGGCAAGTGATTCCCTTTGAACCGTGCAGACAAGATCAGCACCGTGCAAGCTGACATGGTCACACTTTTCCTATTTAGTTAGTAAATTTCACCCTTTGAATAAAAGTGGTACTCCCAAAATTGAAGATGGACCTTTCTTTAAAAAATTTAAGGGGGAAAAGGGTTTAATATTTTGTTAGTCAGAAAACCCTACATTTAAAATTTTACAAATTTTGCTATTTCAGATGGATCCAAGCCTGATAAATGAGGAGTTGCCACCTACTACAGAGCTGGAGGAAGCCTTACGTAATGGCGTGTACCTTGGTAAACTGGCACACTTTATGGCCCCTACAAAGGTCCCACTTAAAAGGATCTATGACAAAGATCAAACCAGATATAAGGTAAATTGATGACTCTTCATGAGACTGTTTCTTAGTAAGTTTTTGCCTGCACTCACTGTGAATCCTTATGTAATACAGAGCAGAATTGTAAGACTGTTAAATTGCTTTTTGAAAAGAAAAAGATCAATTTTGCAGAGCAGTTTCCTTTTCCGGAGAGGTTTGAAGGGTAGCTGTTTGACATTTTATAAACCTAAAAAAACTGTCTGAATTTAAATGTCATAAAAACAATGTTGCCAGATTTAGAGCCAATCCCAACGAACTGCTTTACCTAGCATAAATTGGGCAAGAGACATATTAGATAGAGTAAGGCATTGACAGTGAAATCAATGGTAGATGTGTCCCAAATAAACAGAAGTCTGTTGCTATGGCAACCAGACCAAATACTGTTGATATGGGCAAAAAGTGCTTTTGTAGATTGTTTATTTATTTTAAAAAACAAATATTTTTTCCTACACCTCATTACAAACCAGGTACTGCCGTATATATCCTGAATTGGGCAAATGTGTTAAACTGAATGGGTTTTTGCTTCTTTTTCCCGCTAGGAAAAAAAAGAACAGTTCGTTTAATAAAAAAAACCGGGCCTTTTTTTTGTTGACCTGTCCCTTTCACCCAAAATAAAAAATTTTGCCAAACAGTTATACAAAAAGCCTTGTATTCCCGGTGCGCTTTTTTCGCAGTTGTTTCGGCCTTTTTGGGGTTTTTTTTACAAACATTTTTTCTTCTAGCAATGTTTGGCTCACTCACCCACTTACTTTGATGCCATCACCATTAATGAATTCCCATGACAGAAATGCTCAACTTCCCTTTTAACGCAAGCTCCCTTTTGCCCTGTTTTATGTACAAGTAGATGCAAGTCTTTTACAGAATTTTTGCCCCCAGTGCAGACATACATTCTTCTTCTGTTGTCTTTCCTTTGGTTTTCTATTTGTGACTTTCACAGATGTTTCCCCTAACAAGGGATGTTCCTATTCAGAAGAAATACTAGCTCAACGGGGAAGGGTCACACATAGTGGTCAAAAACCAAATTTTTTTATTTCTTCATTTACTAAGGCAGCATTACTGCTGGTTACAAACTGTGCTAGAAACAACCATTTGATTTTGCAGTGTTGAGGGCGACCCGATGTACTAATGCAAAACAGAATCTCGATATTAAAAAAGCAAGAGGTCTTTTAGGGTGCCCGGGAAAATTTATGACATGGTTTTTTTGTTTTCTGCAAAACAAAAATATAAAATTGCTGTTAAAAAATGCCGGGAAAAGGCTGTTATCAATGAATTTTAAACTGTAATTACCCCATTTTCCCTGTTTTTGAGGTAACTGGGAAAATGGAGAAAAAATTTTTGTTTTTTTGTCATAAATTTCCAAATCGTACCCGTGAACAATTATTGGCCAGATAAATGTATTTTTTTTTTCAATGATTAGGGCAATGCTTGTGTTTGCAAAATCAACCCAATATAATATTTAAAAACAGAGTGCAAACATCATACACTGCCCGATAGTTTGTAATCTGGCAACAAGACCTATGGTTTAAAGTGTAAATTGGCAATGTAACTTTATACCCACCCAATATATTTAATTTTTAATTATATTTTGTCGGGTTGCCCAAAGTTCAGCTAATAAGGTTGATATAAATGATTTCCTTTCAGTCTTTGAAATATGCAATGGTTGTGTTCTGATTAAGTAATAAAAGGATGGGGCAGTTTTCCTTTCCATTGCACAGTTTTTTTTTTTGCCCCAAGGGGCGTATATGTTTTTGCGCTGGTGTCCGCTTCTTTTGTCCGTCCGTCCGTCTGTCCGCTCTGTAAATCTTGAACCCCCTTTAAGGATTTCAAAGAAAATTGCCAAATGTTCACCACACCAAGACGACGTGCAGAGCCCAGTTCCCGGGGACTCGCTTTTAAGTCAAGGGGACACTTAAGGTCAAAGGTTAATGACTTTGCTTTGTGTATATTGCGATGATTGTGCCTTGTTTTTTTTGCAGATCTCTTTTTTTTGACTTACAAAATTTTTTTTTGAATTACTTTCCTTTTTGTTTCTATAAATAAATGAAACTTGGTCAAATATTTTCCCTTTAAAAACCCTTTGGGCCCAAAATTTGAAACCAAAAAAAATTTTGGGGAAAAAAAAATAGGTCACAAAATCAATAATTTAAAAGTTTTTTTATCACTCTAGTGCCTTATTTTTAACACTTCAGATAATTTGTTAAGGGTCCTAGAAAAACTAGGTCATGTCCCAAAATGGGTTTCCCTGTTAAAAACTATGGATAGATAAATCTTTGAAAAGCCGGATACCAAATTTTCATAAAATCTGGTTAAGTTCAGAACTTTGTCAACTGGTCAAAAAGTAGGTCACTAGGTTAAATCATTATAAGACTTAATAAATGTTCTACCTGATTTAGTTAAAGCATGTTGTAATAAAATCTAGGTCAGTAGAATACCAGGTCATCTGGGGTAAGAACTAGGCCAGGTAAGCAATACAGGACTTTTATTTGAAAAATTGAAGTCACAGAGAGTTTATTTTAGATGAATGTAATACAACTTGTATTTTTTGGGGGGGGGCATTTAACTCTTATTTTTTATGTTTATGCTTTTTGAATTGAAGTTTAAAAATTATTGAAGCGATAATTTCTCGATTTTTTCCTTTTCATTTGGTTCCCTGAATGTTTGCTGCAATTTTGATATAATTTTAGCATTACCATGTCCCGAACAGTTTTATGTTTATTTTTCTGTAGCAATAATAGTAAATCTTTAGTTTTTGAGCAGTTACAGGTTTTGTGAACTGTACTTTTCACTCAAGAAATAATTTATAGAAAAATCGAGTTTTTAACATTATTAATACACAAAAAAGAGGTTATAGATCTGTGGGACAATTACTAGAGGGTGTAGGCGGAGTGAATTATTCTGGCAACGTATAACTGATTTTGAGTATATTAATTTAAGTGAAACACAATTCTAGTGTACATTATTTCAATTCTAATATGCCCTTTATCTAAAACCCGAAATAAAAATAATTTGCAAAAAAAATTGAGTCAATGCCCCCTTAAAGTGAACTTTTTTAGCGCAAGCATGTACTAACAGAAGAAATGTATTAGAACGTTTGATATTTTACTGTTTGATTCAGAAACCTTACAAGATTTTACATGGATTGCGGGTTTTCTTTTTTAAATATGATCATTTGTAAATCCCGAGGTGGCAGGCCGTAGTAGGATCTTTTTAAATTTTTGAAGTATCTTTAAGTTTATCAATTTTAAGATTTCCTGTTGTAAAATTCACAAAAAATCACTTCTGTTTTTACAGATTTTATAATTTTTCTTTGCATGGAAATGTTGGTTTGGGTTTGAAAAATGTGTAAAAGTTTTTCATGGTTTAAAAATCCCGGAACCATAAGGGGGAAAAGTTGAAAGGTTGTTGCAAAAAAGATTTTAAAGAACAACACAAAAAAAAAAAAAAAAAATTTTTCATTGCATCTTATAGGCATGCAAAAATAAAAAAAATGAAAAGTTTTTAAGTTATTGGTTGTACCTCATTTGCATACAGAAAATTATAAGGGAAGACAGGGAAAAACTTGCACGAAACTTAATTGAGTTGGGGCCTTTTTGCTCACCTTCACAAAGTGACAAAGGGGAGTTTTTGTGATTGGCACGTCCGTCTCCTCTGTGCGGGGCATTGTGTTGCTCAGTCTGTAAACTTTTGCTTGTGACCACTCTAGAGGTCACATTTTTCATGGGATCTTTATGAAAGTTGGTCAGAATGTTCATCTTGATGATATCTAGGTCAAGTTCGAAACTGGGTCACGTGCCTTCAAAAACTAGGTCAGTAGGTCTAAAATTAGAAAAACCTTGTGACCTCTCTAGAGGCCATATATTTCACAAGATCTTCATGAAAATTGGTCTGAATGTTCATCTTGATGATACCTAGGTCAAGTTCGAAACTGGGTCACGTGCCGTCAAAAACTAGGTCAGTAGGTCTAAAAATAGAAAAACGTTGTGACCTCTCTAGAGGCCATATATTTCAAAAGATCTTCATGAAAATTGGTTAGAACGTTCACCTTGATGATATCTAGGTCAAGTTCGAAACTGGGTCACGTGCCATCAAAAACTAGGTCAGTAGGTCAAATAATAGAAAAACCTTGTGACCTCTCTTAAGGCCATATTTTTCATGGGATCTTTATGAAAGTTGGTCTGAATGTTCATCTTGATGATATCTAGGTCAAGTTCGAAAGTGGGTGACGTGCCCTCAAAAACTAGGTCAGTAGGTCAAATAATTGAAAAACCTTGTGACCTCTCTAAAGGCCATATTTTTCATGGGATCTGTATGAAATTTGGTCTGAATGCTTATCTTGATGATATCTAGGTCAAGTTCAAAACAGAGTCATGTGCGGTCAAAAACTAGGTCAGTAGGTCTAAAAATAGAAAAACCTTGTGACCTCTCTAGAGGCCATACCCTTGAATGGATCTTCATGAAAGTTGGTCAGAATGTTCACCTTGATGATATCTAGGTCAAGTTTGAAACTAGGTCACGTGCCTTAAAAAACTAGGTCAGTAGGTCAAAAAATAAAAAAACCTTGTGACCTCTCTAGAGGCCATACTTTTCATGGGATCTGTATGAAAGTTGGTCTGAATGTTCATCTTGATGATTTCTAGGTCAAGTTTGAAACTGGGTCAACTGCCGTCAAAAACTAGGTCAGTAGGTCTAAAATTAGAAAAATCTTTTGACCTCTCTAGAGGCCATATTTTTCAATGGATCTTCATGAAAATTGATCTGAATATTCACCTTGATGATATCTAGGTCAGTTACGAAACTGGGTCATGTGCGGTGAAAAACTAGGCTAGTAGGTATAAAAATAGAAAAACTTTGTGACCTCTCTAGAGGCCATATTTTTCATGAGATCTTCATGAAAATTAGTGAGAATGTTCACCTTGATGATATCTAGTTAAAATTAAAACAGGGTCACGTACCTTCGAAAACTAGGTCAATAGGTCAAGTAATAGAAAAACCTTGTGACCTCTCTAGAGACCATATTTTTCAATGGATCTTCATGAAAATTGGTCAGAATTTTTATCTTGATAATATCTAGGTCGAGTTCAAAACTGGGTCGCATGAGCTAAAAAACTAGGTCACTATGTCAAATAATAGAAAAAACGACGTAATACTCAAAACTGGGTCATGTGGGAAGAGGTGAGCGATTCAGGACCATCATGGTCCTCTTGTTTTTCAGTTACCATCTTTGCCCTGTAAATTGCACTTGGTACATATTGTGGTAGACTTAATGATTTAGATTTCGTACTTTTGCGTGTGCGTATGTGTAAAATTTTGTTCATAATTGTGTGGTGTTAAAACTCAGAATAATGCTAAAATTTACCATTTTCTGCTCGAGTAGTAGAGCTCTTGTATTCGCCCTACATCTGTGACTTCATATTGTACATAAGCTGGTATCTCAGTATCTTCTGATGGGACTTTGTGGTACAGGTTCCACAAATCTGTTTTGCATTTTTAGCTCCATTATTCGAAGAATAAGTAGAGGCTATCTAACTCACCACAGCATTCGGTGTCACATCTTGGTTAATAAGTTTTATGTACCAGTCCACATTTTGACAAAACTTTTTGACATATAGCTTTGAAACTTTGAACTCTTTTTCACCATGTCCAGTTTTAGTCAAGAGTAGGTAACTCTATCAAGGATTTTGTCTGAATTATGGCCCATTTTCACTTAAAAATCTTGGTTAAGTTTTTCAGATCCACAGATGGGAATGGATTGAAATCTTACACATTTGTTCCATGTGATAACCTGACATTCAGTGTGCATGTTCCGTAATTCTGTTTTGCATTTAACAAAGTTATATCCCTTCTTCCTCTTAGCAATTTTCTTGATGTTATCTGTTAAGCATTACAAACGGGGAAAATTACACAATTCAAAATTGTTGCCTCATTTGTACTTGTTTATGTCTATGATTTCTATGATTTTAACTTTTCTAGTGGCAAGGCTTTTGAATAATTGAGGATTGCTGCCATTTGATAGGTCTTGTTCTTATTTAGATTTGCATGAAATTAGATATAGTAAGTGACCACATGAATTTATTTGACACTTTGTAGATGTAGGGATTTACTTCATATATAAATCTTGACCTCTGTCAGGTTGCACATATATGAAGAAGTATGGTATGGAACAAATATTTCAATAGTGACAGTTACAGCTTATTTTATTACATTTATTTTACAAATTGATGCCTATCAATCAAGTGTTTAAGGTGACATAAATATTTGTAGCCAATTAATCAATAATCAATCAACAGTTTCACTTGACCTTAAAAATTAGTAATATTTAGGAAGTGATGTTCTACATTTAATGTTAGGTAGGTCACACATTGATATGAAAACTGTAATATTCACTTCCTACTTTAGTTGGTAAATTTGTTTAATGTGCACAAGCATGTTCTTTTCAGAAGGAAGATATTTTGTAAACATTTGAAAAATTGTTTGCTTTTGAATATGAAAAAGGCATTGAGATTTATTCATATCGAAATGTTTCTTAGGTTTTTTATCAACTGGTTAAAAATTATGTTACTGTTAAAGGTGGATAATCAGATTTTGGCCATGTAACAGATTTGTTCGAAACTTTAGCATCTGATCATTTACACTCATTTATGTTCACTTAACACTTAATACAAATTAGATTTTCACTGGAGGTATTTTTAAAATTTCATTTTCCTATCCTGGTTGCCCAACCAAGATAGAGTTATTTTATCATAAGGCCAGAGTTTTTTTATCTTTCGTTTTACGGGAGATCTTTGAAAAATGAGCAGGGGGAGGAGGGAATAAAAATAAAAACGAAAAGCTTGAAAGTGAGCATCTCGGAAAAAAATAAAAATAAAATAGAATTTTTTAAGATTTTTTTTATTTTGATTAACTTTCGTTTCAAGTTTTGTTTACTTGTGTTTGTGTCCAGTATTTAATATTGTGATGTATTGTTATGTTTTAAGACTATAAAAGCCATTTATACAGGATGAACATTGAATAAAATTTTCATGCATGCTTGTGAATAAACTGCTGCAGGCACTGTAACTCACACTGGCAAGTCTTTAAAATTCAGAAAGCTTGTTTTACTTAATTTAAGTGGAAGACAAAAATTATTTTATCTGTTACAACAGCCACAGTAAATTTCAGTGACAGCAAGTAGAGACTAAACACGTCTGGTATAAAGTGGCCTAGTAGTGTAGTAGTTTTGGTGGTTTGGTTTGCTTGCATCTTCATCTGTGTAACCTCTGCTTTTTATACATAATATTTACTTATTGTATCTTTCACCAATATCATCTTTAACGAGCTAACTTAACAGTTTATGCCAGCTCATAATATACTGGATTTTATCAGCAAAATAAAGTATTTAATAACTTTGAATAACAGTCACAGTGCAGAGGGCAAGATTTTTTTTTTCAGTGATGAAAAATGAAAGATAATCTAGCAAAAAGTAATCTGAAAATTTACCTCATTTAACTCTGTAATTTGCACCTTTTTATACTACACTTAGTTCAAGTACTGAAGTTGCTTCTGTAATTTGCACCTTTTTATACTACACTAAGTTCAAGTACTGAAGTTGCATCACTTTTTGTCAAAATATTGTCTCCAATAAAAAGTATTCTTTATTCACGGGTATGAAACGTTGCCTGCGGCACAAAATGTGCCGCACTGAAGTGAAGGCATCGCGCTTCCGACGGCGCAGGCATTGCGCGGGATGTTTACAAAAATAACGAGCACGGTGAGAAAAATTGAATGTTTTTGGTTATTGTTTGGTTACAGTAAACACTTTTTAGAAATCGGGGAATGCAGCGGGATGTAGTTATGTCTTGCCGACAAATCCATGCCCAGTTTGTGAAGAAATATGTAATATTGTTATTTTGCGCGTGTTTTTCATCGGATACAGTAACGTGAAAATTACAAAAGCAGTGCATATTCCGAGTCATTTCACATCCTGCAGAAAAAGGAATGATGTATTTCTGTAGTATATTATAAAAAGACATGATATCTGATCGATTGAGATAAAATACATGTCAAGAAAAAGGCATAACCCCTCGTTCTGCCGACTTTTCAGTCCAGTGCCGCAGGCTTCTCGATGGTGCCGCAGGCATCGCGAGAGGCGCAGTCATCTTGAATACCATCGTAGTCAGTAGTACGTGTAATTTCGACCAACTAACATGTATTAAAGTACAATAAAAAATCAATAACAATGTTGTTCCTCCAGTTATTGTGTAAGACAAAATTTTCTGAACCCGAACTTTGTAATATTAATAGCTATTTTAAGAAGTTTGCAATATTTTTCCTCGCTGTTTTGTGGGATGGGGTCAGATCCCTTTCAGTTGAGAAAATCACGTCATTTTATATCGAACTGGGATTATTTCTCCTAAAATAACAATATTCAATTACAAAACATTTCCATTTGTAACAATTATTGATAGTTAGTTCAAAGCAAGGTATGAAAACCAACATTGGAGCACAAAAACTGTCATAACTTTTGTCATTTTTCAACCAATTTTTTTGCTTTTGTTTCAGCATCGAGTGTTTTTTCTTTACAGTTCGGGCGTACTTTTTTTTATAAGCGGTGAGCTGAATCCCCCCCCACCCCCCACCCCCAAAAAAAAAAAAAAGAAATAAGGTATTGGTGAGAATCGCTGTTACTGCGTTCCAGCGTTCCAAAAAAAAAGGAACGCAAAAACAAACAAAAAATCGTAAAAACATGAAACTTCTTTGGCTCATCTCGCGCCATGTTTTTCTGTAACAGTACATCAGCACCAAATTTACTGTTAGGTCAAGATATTTAAATACGAACGAAGAATATTTAAAACTACTGTTCCCAAGTGTTGTGTGGAAAAGAACTAATGAAGTTGAGATCTTTCGAAAAATTTGTCCAAAAGGGGCTTAACTTGTTTTAATTATTTCTGAAATTCTACAAAAATATTAACGTACTTTACTCACTCTTTGTCGTTCAAATATGATTTAGGTCTGTGCAATGACTGTACACATAAAGTTTACGTCTGACCATAAGGAGTTCTAAATCATTTTCTTTTCCCTTTTAATACACATTGAATGCACATCCATCTGAAAATATAAAATTAACAAGATACTTAACATTCGATAACTTCATAATTTGCTTCTTTTCCACATAAAATTTGTGAACAGTATCGTTTTAAGGGAAGTTTCATGTTTTTACGGTTTTTTTTTTTGTCTTGTTTCGTTCCTTTTCTTCGGAAAGCCAAAACAGTGATTTTTTTGCCATTTCTTTTTTTCGTTTTTCTTTCTTTTTTGTTAGGGTGGGGTGGAGGAGCTCAGCTCATCGCTAATCAAAATAGTACGCCAAAACTGTAAAGAAAATAAAAACAACAATACTTGATGCTGAAACAAAAACATCAAAACTGGCTGAAAAATGACAAAAGTTATGACAGTTTTGTGCTCCAATGCTGGTTTTCATACCTTGCTTTGAAGTAAGCAACAATGATTGTTACTAATGGTAATGTTTGGTAATTGAATATTGTTATTTTAGGAGAAAATAATCCCAGTTCGATATAAAATGACGTGATTTTCCCAGCTGGAAGCGACCTGGCCCCATTCCCCAAAACAGCGAGAAAAAATACTGCAAACTTCTTAAAATAGCTATTAATATTACAAAGTTCGGGTTCAGAAGATTTGTCTTACACAATAACTGGAGGAACAACATTGTTATTGATTTTTTTTTGTACTTTAATACATGTTAGGTGGTCGAAATTACACATACTACTGACTACAAATAGTATTCAAGATGACTGCGCCCCTCGCGATGCCTGCGGCACCATTGAGATGCCTGCGGCACTGGACTGAAAAATCGGCAGAACGAGGGGATATGCCTTTTCCTTGACATGTATTTTATCTCAATCGATCAGATATCATGTCTTTTTATAATATACTACAGAAATACATCATTCCTTTTTCTGCAGGATGTGAAATGACTCGGAATATTCACTGCTTTTGTAATTTTCTCGTTACTGTATCCGATGAAAAACACGCGCAAAATAACAATATTACATATATCTTCACAAACTGGGCATGGATTTGTCGGCAAGACATAACTACATCCCGCTGCATTCCCCGATTTCTAAAAAGTGTTTACTGTAACAAGACAATAACCAAAAACATTCAATTTTACTCACCGTGCTCGTTATTTTTGTAAACATCCCGCGCAATGCCTGCGCCGTCGGAAGCGCGATGCCTTTGTTTCAGTGCGGCACATTTTGTGCCGCAGGCAACGTTTCATACCCGTGTTATTATTCTTTATACACTTATGAATTCTATTGAAGTTACAAAAGAAATGGACCATCTGTCTGAGATTTTGCCAACACTACCAGCTGCTTTATGCCAGACAGTCCCAAGCCTGTGTAAAGTGTGAGGGGTCACCATTGAGATCAAAATGTAAAAAAATCTGCTGTTACAAACATTTATTTGTTCTGCAAACAACTAATGTTTTGAATAAAATTTAATGTCAAAGCACCTTTGATATTGTATTACCTTTCTATGGCAAACTTGTAAGTTGAATCTATTGAAAACAAAATGTGAGTAAGACAATCTTTAGACAATTTAATACTTTTATTACTGTCACTTTTATGAAAGGATTATTATGTACAATATTATTATTTCCCGAAAAATATATAGTTTGAAAAGTGTCTAAAAAAATTTGGACACAATCATCGTTCATCCACCCGTGTAGAAAGAGAGAAAAAAAACCATTAAAGATTATCGGTAATTCAGTGATAAACTAAGTAATGTTGACCTTGTTTTCATGATCAATTTACACCCCCTCTAAGAGCTAAAAGAAGTGTGTCAGTATCTTGACATCTGAAGCGGAGATCAAAGCGGTATTTTTGCTCGAGATTGTCATGACATTACGTCATGTTTTCGTGCCATGTGACATATCACTGTCTGATCGTACCGCATCGGTTCTAAAAATTGCTGAGAAATAGAAATCAATAAAAAATTTCTTCTTTAATTTGTTATCAAAAGCGAATGTGCTATATCCCGTATAAAAGGTAAATGTCTCAAACGATAGTTACTATAGTGGATATCCTACCTCTGTGACCTATTTGCCCTCAAGGAATTTACATTATTGTTTGACAAGAAAAAACTTTTAAATTGTTGGTCAAAAAATACATGTACAAAGATTCATTTAAAACTTATTAAAAACCGCAGTGACATCACATTGCTTTATTTTAAAATCGCATATCTACTTACGTTCACGAGGTCACGTAACCTATTCTGCCGCACTAACAGAAATCTGTTTGCCAAAAATCGTCTTACTTCATGTATTGTAATCGCAGCCGCTCTTTCATTATTTAAGATTTTTTTATTCTGTTTTTTTTTGTACTTTCTGGTCAAAAGTCTGAATTTTAAGCCCTTAGTATTCATCATTTATTTACTTTTAGAAAGAAATAAGTAACTAAGATCGCGCTGTTTGAATTTTTACAAATGATTATCTGAAAATTCGACCGTTTTTATAGAATTTTGCCTACATTTCTGTCGATATCTTATTAAAATCATTTTAGAATTCAAAAAGTATTATTTCTCAAGGGGTGTTGAAAACTTGAAGCGAAAATATTAAAAAAATGAATGCACTACACACGGTTTTTGTGTACGTGTCAATGTAAATTAGATGTTACGGTATGTCACACGTGCTTGTGGAATGGAAAATTACCGGCATGACGTTTTGATATCTTTACAATTCGCGGGTAAATTCCAGTCAGTCCAGGTAGCGACTGAACCATCTCAAAGTTTGTTGACGTTTTGTAGATGTAATTTCTGAATTTTGGTAAAGTAAGGACGTAAACAAACCACTCGCCCGATCGGTCGAGTACACAGCGAGGTCCACTCGTCCTACTCAGACTTAACTCGCCGATGCGAGCAGGCGAGTGGAATTTTACACCCTGTTAATGCCGACAAATGTACGGCAAAACACGAGATTTTGCACGCGTTAAACTCCCTTCCTGTGAAATTACGTCCAGGTGAAAATACACTAATTTTATTTTCTTTGGGGCTGTAAACAACCGACCGGCGGAAAAAATAAAATAAAATTCGGGAAAATGAATTTTAATTTTATTCCACTTTTGCAATATTTAGGACCGGCGCTCCCGTAAAACGAAAAATAAAAAAACTCTGGCCTAAGTATAAATTTGATAAACATACTTTGCCTAAGGAAATGTATAAATATTAGACATATTGTAATATATTTGTAAAATATTTGCATTAAAAATTATGTATTTAGATGGAATTCATTAGAAACGCAAGTTTGAAAAATTATTATTACCTCCCTTTGCCTATCTTGGTTGCGCAACCAAGATAGATTGGAAATAAATGAATTCAGAAGCTACACACAGCTTTTAAACTTGCATTTTGGTTCAGATTGTTCAATAGTTGATATGTCTATCAAATGCAAATGTAAAACTAGACATTGTATCGAAATAAAAAGAAATACCCAGCTTTTTATATACTTTAATTCATATTAAAGGGGAGTAATTACAAAATTTTATAAACATAATAAAATATACATTTCAAATAGGAATCTAACCCTATGTAATCGGTCTTTTTGTTCCTTAAATAATTCTCTACCAGAATATACAAGAAGTAAAAAATTTCATTAAATGTTGTTTAAATGTGATTGACCACCTTTAAGGGGACTGCTATTTGCTTTGAATAAAATATCCTCTGCTTACTGCAGAGCCTGAAAATGACTTGTTTTTGCTTTCATTTGTGATCCTCCAAATTTGTGTAATAATTTTCATCTCTTGCAGTGTCATATTTCATTCTACATACAAATTGTCTATAAAAATGATTTTTGTAGAGCCTGCTTGCGGTGAGCTCGACTTAGTCGCCACTTTTTGCGGTTCGGTGTAATGTGCGTGCGTGTGTCCGTCCGATTTTGTCTGGACCATAACTTTAACATGCATGGACCAATTTTGTTTATATTTGGCATGAATGTTAACCTCAGTGAGAAGGAGTATGTATCATGCGCAAACCCCATGTTCCTGTCTCAAAGGTCAAGGTCACATGTAGATTGTGCAGCCCAGGTCATTAGGCCCAAGGTTAAGGTCAAGTTTATTAAGTCAGAAATTTGTATTTTTCAGTTCATATGTTCTTAATCACTGGAAGGATTTTCATAAAAAAAACTAACATGAGTTGATAAACTCATCAAGATAACTCGCAGAGTTTACAACCAAGGTCACTAGGTCCAAGGTCAAGGTCACACTAAACAAAGGTCTTGAACAACAACATTTTACTTTCGCTGTATCAAAGTGGTGTCTGGGTTTTTTTATTGCCTCTAGTAATATTTCTGAGCACATTTATTGAAAATGGTGGCAAGTAAATTGATAGAAATTAGAAAAAACTTAAACTGCAATAATGTTTGATAATGTGGACCATATTGAAAATTGGTTAAACACCAAATATGTTATCCACGTAAAATAAAGTTGTTATTACTATTATTATTGTACCCCCCGACAACAAAGTTGTAAGGGGGGGTATACTGGTTTCAGGTTGTCTGTCTGTCTGTCTGTCTGTCTGTCCGTCTGTCTGTCTGTCCGTCTATCCGTAGACGCAATCTTGTGCGCACCATCTCTCCTTATCCCCTTGACAGAATTTAATGAAACTTCACACAAGTGATCAGTACCAACAGTAGTTGTGCATGGGGCATGTTAGGTTCTTTTAGAAAAAAAAATTGCAGAGTTATGGGACTTTGTTTTTTTGTTGCTATACTATATACATAGACACAATCTTGTGCGCACCATCTCTCCTCATCCCCTTGACACAATTTAATGAAACATCACACAAGTGATCAGTACCAACAGTAGTTGTGCATGGGGCATGTTAGGTTCTTTTAGAAAAGAAAATTGCAGAGTTATGGGACTTTGTTTTTTTTGCTACTATACTATATACATAGACACGACACAATCTTGTGCGCACCATCTCTCCTCATCCCCTTGACACAATTTAATGAAACATCACACAAGTGATCAGTACCAACAGTAGTTGTGCATGGGGCATGTTAGGTTCTTTTAGAAAAGAAAATTGCAGAGTTATGGGACTTTGTTTTTTTTGTTACTATACTATATACATAGACACGACACAATCTTGTGCGCACCATCTCTCCTCATCCCCTTGACACAATTTAATGAAACATCACACAAGTGATCAGTACCAACCCTAGTTGTGCATGGTGCATGTTACATTCTTTTAGATAAATATTCTGCATAGTTATGGGACTTTGTTTTTTGTTACTATACTGTATACATACAGTCTATATACATACAGTCCACATAATTATGCAATCTTGTGTGCGTCAAATTGCAATTCTCTGTGTCAGTGCATGCGGGGGGTACATTCATCACCTTTAGTGATAGCTCTAGTTATTATTATTAATAATTTACCTTTTTTTCAACGAAGATGGATTGTTAAAGCTATAGGCAGTTTTGTGTCTAGCTGTTGATTAAATACATGTGAAATATGAAATTGTGCTGAAATTAAAAGAAACACTCAAATTTTAAATGTTTTCAACCTGAAGGTAGGTAATTATAAACTCATTAAGGACAGCAAAATATATATTTCTGAGAGTTATCAGAAAATCATGTTCCTTAAATTTCTAAACAGAAAAATGACATAATAGGTCACTTAGCAAAACACCAATAATTGTATGTCAGTGGGATCCAGTTTTCTAAAGTTATGCAGCTAGACGTGATTATATCCATGAAATTTCTTCAAATTGGATAATATCTGAAATGCCTTCATTCTAACAAACTGAACTGAAAATCGTGTTGTGAATATTAACTTGCTAAGCTATAAAATTGTGAAATCAAAGGGAGGCAATGTAAAAATGAATAAATGTTTTTGAAATCTTGAGTGTGAGTCATTCTTTATCACTAGCGACAAACTGTACTATGAATAAACAAAACAATCTGCTATAGTAGTCGCAACTTGACAGCGATGGTTGACCTTCGGCTGATTATTCATATCAATTATTTCATTGTATAAATAATGGGGATTAGGGTAGCAATGTATATTTATATGGAATAGTTTGTTTACAGAGCATTATCAAAGTATGTATAGTAACATTTGATCAGTTAAAACTTTCCAATACACTAAATTTTTAATTTCACAAATTTATATTTCCACTTCCTCATGCAGCTCGTGTTTTACGTTCACTCCTTTTCAATAATAGGTTGTGCCTCATTATGTATTATAATACAAAGGTCATCCATCGGGGTCAAGTTGTGTCTACTATACCTTACCAAGATTGAGGCTACAGGTTATATTTGTTGATAGAATATAATTTGTCTCCAACATTTCCTGCAAAAGGCTATATTCTGTTCAATATACTTATACTGGGTATGGATAGCCTGATAAGAGACTGACATTCAGATAAGATATTGGGACAATTTTCTGTTGCTGTAATTTCCTGTATAAGATGTGAAATCGTGATGTGAATTAAGGCCTGATAAATAAATGTTAGATTCTGTGGTCTGTTAGTGTCATTTCTCTGTAACACCAGTATTAAAGCTTTCTTCAGTGCCCTCTGCTTTCCTGGACTAGTAGTAATTTGGTCCTGCCTGGTTGAGTGGATACGGTTACTGACTTTGTATCATGAACCTGTAAGTTCCAAACTTGTTTGGGGTATAGAATTAGAGTCATTCAGCTCTGACATGCCTGAAATAAAGCACAGAAGGGCACTGGGGATTTCTGTTATGTCACTGTAAACCCATTAATAAAAAACACATTGTAGTACTGACTTGTTTCTGCAAAAAGAACTTAAGAAAATTGAAATTGAAGTTGAGCAGGAATGTCTTCAGTAGTACTTTGTTAGTAAAATTCTCACAGGAGATACAGTCAAACTCGCTTTATACGAACTCTTCGGGACCTGGGAAATGTGTTCGTATCAAACGAAATTCGTATTAACGAATGTATGACACCCGGATAATTTGCACGAGCAAGTTCGGCAGTATCACCGGCGCTTCCGATGAATTAAAAAACAGTAGTGAATGGATGTTCATTGTGAGTTTTAAACTGATTAAGTGTATTCAGGTTACAATAAAATAACTCAACAAATTTCGTACTTAAACACGTAAAAATGTATGAAAATAAACTTAATGTACAAATGTATTGAATCATCAAGTGTTTATAGCACATATAGATCTAGCACATACAGATACATAGGAATACAGTTACGTGTATACGTCAATGCATTTTTGTAACAGATACTTTACACATGGCATTTCAATTTTTTACTTGAAAATTTTTTTATTGAATTTTACTATTATTTAGTTCCTGAATCCCTAATTCCTCTAGTTCTGAACAATATTTGAAAGAAATTGCTTTTCTTCTTATGCCAGACTTAGGAGTAGCCATTTTGATATCAAAACTACACAGTACACTACATGACCCTAAAACATACAATGAAATTATATTTTTATGGACAGGTGTATTAATGAAAGTGATTATCGCTCAATTGCTGAAGACATTATTACTTTGACTCGATTGTAATGAATAAAATAACTGCATACATAGTGTTAATCTCTTTATTATGTATTTATCAATTACAGGTGATAATTACTTTGATTAAATATAAACACTGTACAGAAGATTCAAACTGTTAAAAAAATCAAGGGTAGCAAAAATGGCCGCCGACTTCTAAAATTAGTTTGTATCAAAAAATGGAAACTTATAACATTTTAGCTCATTGGGACTTCCAAAATGTGTTCGTATCTCCCGATAATTCGTATGAAGCGAGTTCGCTATTACCAAAATAATTTTACAATGAAATAGAAGGACTCAGCTGGGGAATCTGGATTTTGTTCGTAATAGCCGAAAATTCTTATCAAGCAAGTTCGTATTAAGTGGACTCAACTGTATTCATATATCACCATATATAGCTGCCCTAAGGTTTGCACCATATTTAGCTGTCTTTAGGATGGCAACCTGGTGATTATACCCCCACCAAACATGTTTGGGGGGTATATAGGAGTCAGTTTTGTCGCGTCCATCGCGTCCCGTCCCGTCCCGTCCCGTCGCGTCCCGAACTCTATTATCTTGGTTATTACTATATGGATTTGATTCAAACTTAAAACAGATGTTCCACCTTATCAACCACATCATCTGACACAAGGTGCATAACTCTGACACCAACTTTTCATGAATTATGTCCCCTTTTACTTAGAATTTAAGGTTAATTTTCATGCATTTGTACTATATCTCAGTTATTGTTAAATGGATTTGATCAAACTTAAAATAGATGTTCATCAACCACATCATGTGACACAAGGTGCACAACTCTGACCAACTTTTCATGAATTATGCCCCCTTTTACTTAGAATTTAAGGTTAATTTTCATGCATTTGTACTATATCTCAGTTATTGTTAAATGGATTTGATTCAAGCTTAAAATAGATGTTCCACCTTATCAACCAAGTCATGTGACAAAAGGTGCATAACTCTGACACCAACTTTTCATGTATAAGAAAGTCTAGTAATTGGGGCCAAAGAAGAGGGAAGAAATACCTAAAATGTTAAGGGGGGGGGGGGGTCCTATCACAAAACGGACACCAAAAAAGTGTCTTACCAACACACATTACTATGGAAATCCGTTGGAATTATCAAAATCGGACCAATAATAAAAATGTTAGGTTTTGAGCTTGAACATAGGGAAAGGGGTCTACCGGAAATGAGACGGGCTAGGGGAAAACCCTTCGGTGAATCCTCCGGTATGACGCCTTAGAGTCTGGAACTGCACCCGGTTTGGACTTCCGGTCCCTATAAATGGTCGAAGAATTTGGACCCTTCACCTTTAAAAAATAAGTGGGTGGGGTACGGATTACTTAGGATAAGCCGTACGAAGTGTTGTTTACATCAACACCGACCTACCTAGACGATCGCCTGATTTTCAAGATGGCGGCGGACATGTTACAAAGGGGAGTAACTCCTTGCAATGGGAAGATAATTTACAAAATGGCGATTGGCGCCAAAAGGATTGCGCATGCGCACAAAATCGGATATACTCGGACTTTACCATTACTAAGGGAATTAACTCTACAAAAGTTGGCCATATTGGATTGGTACAAAGAAAGACAAATTGGTACAAAGTGTGTATAACTTATATTTTTGCTGTACTGGAAATCTGTTTTTTATAATGTGTATTTCTTTGCAAAAAGTTCTTTCTATCTTGCCTAAAAATCAATATTACCCTCGGCCGTTGCCGTTCATAATACACAAAACACAGCGTGTCACCAGCCGAAGGATTAGCGATTCGACATCCATTACAAAATGCTGCCACATGCATCTCGATCTTTGACTTTAATTATACCCCCACCAAACTTGTTTGAGGGGGGTATATAGGAGGCAGTTTTGTCGCGTCCCGTCCCGAAATCTATTATCTCAGTTATTACCAAATGGATTTGATTCAAACTTAAAATACATGTTCCACCTTATCACCCACATCATGTGACACAAGGTGCATAACTCTTGACACCAAGTTTTCATGAATTATGTCCCCTTTTACTTAGAATTTAAGGTTAATTTTGTTGTATTTTCACTATATCTCAGTTATTACTAAATGGATTTGATTCAGACTTAAAATAGATGTTCCACCTCATCACCCACATCATGTGCCCACATCATGTGACACAAGGTGCATAACTCTGACACCAAGTTTTCATGAATTATGTCCCCTTTTACTTAGAATTAAAGGTTAATTTTGTTGTATTTTCACTATATCTCAGTTATTACTAAATGGATTTGATTCAAACTTAAAATAGTTGTTCCACCTCATCACCCAGATGATGTGACATAAGGTGCTTAACTCTGACATAAATTTTTATGAATTATGTCCCCTTTTACTTTAAATTTATGGTTGATTTTGATGTATTTTCACTATATCTCAATTATTACAAAATGGATTTGATTCAAACTTAAAATAGATGTTCCACCTCATCAGCCACATCATGTGACACAAGGTGCATAACTCTGACACCAATTTTTCATGAATTATGCCCCTTGTTACTTAGAATTTAAGGTTAATTTTGATGTATTTTCACTATATCTCAGTTACTACTGAATGGATTTGATCCAGACTTAAAACAGATGTTCCACCTCATCACCCACATCATGTGACACAAGGTGCATAACTCTGACACTAATTTTTCTTGAATTGTGTCCCTTTTACCTAGAATTTAAGGTTAATTTTGATGTATTTTCACTATATCTCATTCTGATTGGCTTAGAGCCAAAGGGAAGTAACCTTTTTTTAACTTTTGTACTGAGTTTCTTCCCCTTAAATTCCAGGAATTAGTCTATTTTTAGAAATCCTATTTTTAGATTTTCAGTATTTTAGGTATTTTTCTAACTTTTTTATTATAAGTCCTATGTAAAAAGTAAAAACATTTTTCTGTGGTAACATGGGTCGGTAAGACATTTTTTTGTATTCACTTTTAGTGTATCTCTAATATTAGAGATTTAATATATTTACTTGTATTACTATACTAGTATTATACTAGTATTACTTATATGTGGAAGCCCAGGATGAAGTACTCCAAAGTATTTTTAAGATTCCTTATGGTTGCCATTCTTCTGTGACAAGACCGTATGGTGGGGGTATGAGTCACTCCTGTGACAGTTCTAGTTGATCCATGTTCAGCTGTCATTTGGAAGTTAACATATTCAGTTGTCCTGAGGATTGCCCCAAAAACTTTTTTATATTTTAATTGTATATTGAGGAATTAATGGTAACATCTTAATTTTACTCCCAAGGTACAGAAGATTTCTTGAATATTATTCTAATTATCTCCAAGTTCTTCATTTGTTTTTGTTTTTGAAATAGGGAAGATCTCTTGAATATCATTCTTATGATCCCCAAGTTCTTCTTTTGTTTTTGTTTTTAATCCCCCGCTGTGGCGGAGGGATTATAGGAATAGTCTGGGTCGGTCCTTCCGTCCGTAACAAAATCGTGTCGGGTCCGTATCTCCTAAACCCCTTGAAGGATTCTCATGAAACTTGGGTCAAATGATCACCTTATCAAGACGATGTGCAGAACCCATGAGTCAGCCTTGTCGGTTCAAGGTCAAGATCACAACTCAAGGTCAAAGGTTTGATCCTGCCATTTTGTGTCCGCTCTATATGTCCTAAACCCCTTGAAGGAATTTTATAAAACTTGGGTCAAATGATCACCACATCAAGACGATGTGCAGAACCAATGAGTTGACCATGCCAGCTCAAGGTCAAGGTCACAACTCAAGGTCAAAGGTTTGAGCCTTCCATTTTGTGTCCGCTCTATATCTCTTAAACCCCTTGAAGGATTTTCATCAAACTTGGGTCAAACGATCACCTCATCAAGGCGATGTGCAGAACTTATGAGTCAGCAATGTCGGCTCAAGGTCAAGGTCACAACTGAAGGTCAAAGGTTTGAGCCTTCCATTCGCTCTGTTTGTTTGTTTTGGGTTTAACGCCGTTTATCAACAGTATTTCAGTCATGTAACGGCGGGCAGTTAACCTAACCAGTGTTCCTGGATTCTGTACCAGTACAAACCTGTTCTCCGCAAGTAACTGCCAACTTCCCCACATGAATCAGTGGTGGAGGACTAATGATATCAGACACAATGTCGTTTATCAAATAGTCACGGAGAACATACGCCCTGCCCGAGGATCGAACTCGCGACCCCGAGATCCGTAGACCAACGCTCTTACCTATTGAGCTAAGCGGGCGGGCTTGTTCACTCTGTATCTCCTAAACTCCTTGAAGGAATTTTATAAAAGTTGGGTCAAATGATTACCTCATCAGAACGATGTGCAGAAATTATGAGTCAACCATGCCAGCTCAAGGTCAAGGTCACAACTAAGGGTCGAAGGTTTGAGCCTTCCATTTGGTGTCAACTCTGTATCTCCTTAACCCCTTGAAGGATTTTCATCAAACTTGGGTCAAATGATCACCTCATCAAGAACTCATGAGTCAGCCATGTCAACTCAAGGTCAAGGTCACAACTGAAGGTCAAAGGTTTCAGCTCTGTATCTCCTAAACCCCTTGAAGGATTTTCATGAAACTTCGGTCAAAAGATCACCTCATCAAGACGTTGTGCAGAATTTATGAGTCAGCCATGTCAGTTCAAGGTCAAGGTCACAGCTAAAATCAAAAGTTTACCCTTTCACTATCCATAGCAGTGGCGGGGGATTTAGCTGTCTTTCAGACTGCCTTGTTTGTACACTTTCTGCATCTAAGATGAACTTTGGGAGACATAGTTACATCAACTTTTTTGCTCTTAATGTTACTTGTCAATTTCAGGCAAGAGGGCTCCATTTCCGACACACAGATAACTTGAACCAGTGGTTTCAAGCAATGGAAGAAGTTGGACTTCCAAGGGTATGAAAACCTTAATAAATATTTGAAGCTAACTTAAAATAGTTAAGACTTGCAGTAGAAGAAATATGGGTAAAACAGAGTCATAGAGTATTTGGTACAGCCTCTAAAAATAAAATGTACAAGCTACTGAAAAGTAGTACTGGTGTATGTTGGCAGTAAATGATTGTGTAGGGCCTCTGTGGTCGAGTAGTTAAAGTCGCTGACTTCAAATCACTTGCCCCTCATCGATGTGGGTTTGAGCCTCACTCGGGGCATTGAATTCTTCATGTGAGGAAGCCATCCATTTGGCTTATGGAAAGTCCGTGGTTCTACCCAGGTGCCCGCTCGTGATGAAATCATGCATGGAGGGGCACCTGGGGTCTTCCTCCACCATCAAAGCTGGAAAGTCACCATTATGACCTATAATTGTGTCGGTGCGACGTTAAACCCAACAACAGCAAAAAAAAATATAAAAAAATTTGATTTTGTTTTGTATTTTTTGCAGATATTTTATCCAGAGACTACAGACATTTATGATAGAAAGAATATGCCAAGAACTATTTATTGTCTTCATGCTTTAAGGTAAGTAGTAAAACAATATGCCAAGTAGAGCTGTCATTGATTGGGTCTTTGTCATATCGACGATACCGATATATCAGAAGACAGATTTCGACGATACATCGATATATCAATTATTAAGTAAGAGTAACAACCTATTTGTTCATGTACATGCTATATACCTTCTTGTTAATGTTATTTTTAGTTTAAATGCCTGCTTTTCATGTGTTTTATTTGTATCTATGTATTTCCCCATACAGATAGTGCCGACTAGTTGGAAAAGACTGCTACGGCGCAAGTTTAGATATGACCTTTATTGACAAATTCCGTTACTTAGGGCGCATTTTTGCAGGCAGAAAAGTTGTTTTAGAGGGTCTGAGTGTTTATCTGGATAGGTTTTATTTCTCAATGTAAAATATCGATTTTTAAAAATGGGAATCGATAATCGATCGACCAAAAAATATCGTTGATACATCGATATCGTTTCTATCGATGACAGCCCTAATGCCAAGAACTATTTATTGTCTTCATGCTTTAAGGTAACCAGTAAAACAATATGCCAAGAACTATTTGTTGTCTTCATGCCTTAAGGTAACCAGTAAAACAATATGCCAAGAACTATTTGTTGTCTTCATGCCTTAAGGTAACCAGTAAAACAATATGCCAAGAACTATTTGTTGTCTTCATGCTTTAAGGTAACCAGTAAAACAATATGCCAAGAACTATTTATTGTCTTCATGCTTTAAGGTAACCAGTAAAAGAATATGCCAAGAACTATTTGTTGTCTTCATGCTTTAAGGTAACCAGTAAAAGAATATGCCAAGAACTATTTGTTGTCTTCATGCTTTAAGGTAACCAGTAAAACAATATGCCAAGAACTATTTGTTGTCTTCATGCTTTAAGGTAACCAGTAAAACAATATGCCAAGAACTATTTATTGTCTTCATGCTTTAAGGTAACCAGTAATAGAATATGCCAAGAACTATTTGTTGTCTTCATGCTTTCAGGTAAACGATAAATTTAGAGCAATGAAAATATGCTCTAACTACTGGCACATTATTTAATATTAACCAGGTTATGTAAAATCCCTATTCATTGTCACCCTTGGGGGGCATTAAAGTTCGCAGGGGATGTGTGGTGTGGAGAGGGTTGGGGACTATAATATAGGCCCTAAAATGGGCACTAAATGAAATGGATAGCTCGGATAGCTGTTAAAGTATGGGGCTTTATCAGCCTCTTTTTCTAGCTTTCCCTGGCCATATTAATGGAGGACTAGAGAACCAGTAAGAAATTAAGGAAAACCATGTTGCCTTACTAAATTGGATTTGACCCAACAAAAACACAAGTCTCCTCTGAAACTCCCCAGATGAAAATAAAAAAGGCCATTCACTGGTAAGAAAGTAACAACTTTTTTATCTGAGTAAAATGATAGATAAAATACACATTTGGTGTTCACTTCAAAGTTAAGAGATGTCATTAATTTACATATGGTAGTTCAGCAGGTGCTTTTATTTTAAGTTTTATGGCTCACTTTCAATGAAATGCACATATTGCAAAGGTAAATCAGTTGTTGCATTCCCTTAACAAATAGTAAGTTATAAACTGGTCTAGGAATGCACACTTGCCATTGGACAATATGTTTCCTTGCCATTGGCCAATTTCAAGATTTTGCTCAAAAACAGCCATTGAACCAAGACTAGTCTCACAACTTGGAATGGTAACCTTTGTACTGTGTCAATAAGTTAAGGATATTTGTTTGTTTTAGTGTAAGATCTTTCACAAAAGAACACCCGATGCAATATTTTAACAAGTGGCATATGCACCAGTGAAAATGTGAAATATGGTGTTCATGAGTGAAAGATATTTTTATCTTGCATGTAAAACAATCAAATTTTCTTTTTATTTCATGTTTTGACTAAATTTACAGATTTTATAGTTTACCAGTGAAAAATATATTTGAAATTTTTCACTGTGAAAATACCAGGTATATGTCTCTTAATATTCAATAATTCATGGAAAAGCATTTAATACATATTATTTCTGAACTTTTATCTTTCAGCTTATACCTATTCAAACTTGGTATGGCTCCACAGATAGAAGATTTGTATGGCAAAGTAAACTTTACAGGTCAGTATGATGTTTGTATGGAGGTATATACATGGTACAGTAAACGTCACCAGTGCATTGATATTTGTACCATCTTAAAGTAAAGGGGTCTGTGGCTGAGTGGTTTAGGTGTCTGACTCAGGGTCACTTTTCTGTCACTGCAGGTACTTTGGGTTGCTCCTTGGTCCAGTTCTATCGTGTAGCCATGTAGTTGTTTTCTTAAGGTCTCTGGTTTTACACAGGGTCTCTCCTTTGTCTAAAGTACTATTCACTGTCTTAACTGTTAGGTAAGACTTAAAGAATTATTGTAAGCTGTGGGTTTGGTCTTACCATAATAAATGCTAGTAGGATAGGGTTTTCAGCTCTACATGGAATAATGTTCACACCTTTATTTAATGCCAGAATTGGTTTCTCTGATGCAAGCGGACTCTGCTTAATCTTTTCTTTGCTATCAAGGTACTGACCTGGGTGGTGAAGGTCTCTAATTTCGGTAACTTGCTTCTCATGACTGTGTTCTTTAAACCCCACTTTGGATATAAAACTCTGTTGTATGAAGAAGCTGTCTAGCTCTGTTGAGCAAGGTGCTCACCTTTTCCTGAGTTTTCCTCCACATAAAGATGGGAAATTTTGTTTGTCTGACTTGAAACCCAACAACAACCAACATAAGTTAAATTAGTTCAAACTATTCAAGAAATATTCTGGCACATCAAAAATAGAAGGACAGGAAAGCATTGATTGGTTTTTGACTTTCCTTTAATATCCTATTAAAGTAAAATTTGTTGAATTTCTGTAAACTGGTATTTTAAGTGCATTGGAATAATAGTAATGTTTGAAGTCTAGTGGTTTTAAATTGGTACAATGAGGAAGAATGAAAACAATTAAGTTCACATGAATAAATTTCCAAAAATAAAATAGCCAATTTCACAGTGCATGATAAATAGTCATAAAGCTCAGACGTTTTTATCTAAATATAGGCTTTATGTACTTACAATAATAGATTGAAGTATTTCATTTTAGAAAATTACAGTATGGCAAGTGATGTGTTGTAATTTGGAAAGCTTGATGTTCCTGGTTAAGAAAAATACCAATAGATACTGTCTGTTACATGAATTATATGTATCTCCCATCCAGTATTGATAAATTGAGAGATTACGTCATAAATATTTTACACCATGATTTGCATCTTTGTATCCTTTTAGTTCTACCATAGGCACTTTGCTAATTATTTAATTCAGACCATGTAAATTTATTCTATGGTTCATTGGTAATCATACATTTTATGCTAACTTATTATGTCTCCCACCACACAGTGGTGTGGGAGACATATTGATTTACTCCAGTCTGTGTGTGTGTGTGTCTGTCTGTGTGTTTGTCTGTCTGTCACAAAGCTTGTCCACACTCTAAGTCGAGCATGTCTCATCCAATTTTCACCAAACTTAAACAAAATGTGTTTGACGATAAGAGCTCGGCCAAGTTCGATAACTAGCCAAATCGGTCCAGGCGTCTTGGAGTTATTGCCCTTGAATTACCAAAAATCGGCCTTTTTACTCTTGTCCGCACTCTAATTCGAACATTTCTCGTCCAGTCTTCACCAAACTTGAACAAAGTGTGTTTGACCATGAGACTTCGGCCAAGATTGATAACTAGCCAAATCAGTCCAAGCATTTTGGAGTTACGGCCCTTGAATTATCGAAAAATTGGCAGTTTTACTCTTGTCCGCACTCTAAGTCGAACATTTCTCATCCGATCTTCACCAAACTTGAACAAAATGTGTTTGACCATGAGACCTCGGCCAGGTTTGATAACTGGCCAAATCGGTCTAGGCATTTTGGAGTTACGGTCCTTGATTTACCCAAAAAAAAAAAAACGCCATTTTACTCTTGTCCGCTCTCTAAATCCAACATTTCGAATCCGATCTTCACCAAACTTGAACAAAATGCGTTTGGCCATAAGACCTTAGCCAAGTTCGATAACCAGCCAAGTCCACCCAAGCACTTTTGATTTATGGCCCTTGAATTACTGATTGGATCCACTCATCCAGACCATATAGTTGGATCCACTCATCTAAACCATTTAAAGAAACTAGACATTTTTCATAGGGGCAGTTGTGGGAGATATGCGCTTTTCTCAAAAGCATCTCTAGTTTTTTCTTGCAACTGTAAAGAAATGTTGAATTACTTGAACTACCCTCCAGTTTGCTTTCTGGTAAAACCCGTTACAGGTGTCATATATAGAGGATATTACATGAGTGTCTTTTCATATTGAATTTATTAAACCGAGCATTTTATCAATTTTATTCAACGAGTTTAATAAATTCAAGGCGGAAAGTCACAAATGTAATATTCTTTTTATCACATGTTAGCATTTCCTGCCGAAATATTGAAAATTCTACTTTCTTTTACTATACAGTTGAATATCGTTACCTCGATATCGGTTAGCTCGATACTTCGGTTAGCACGATGTATTTTAGTCGGTCCCGATTTTTCCCTATATATTTCAGTGTAATTATTTATCATTACCTCGATATGATTAGCTTGATATTTTGTTTAGCTCGATGAGATTTTCCAGTCCCGTCAACTTACCTGTACTGTTTTTATGCCCCCAAAGGGAGGCATATAGTTTTTGAACCGTCTGTCGGTCTGTCAGTCTGTCCGCAATTTTCGTGTCCGGTCCATATCTTTGTCATCGATGGATGGATTTTCAAATAACTTGGCATGAATGTGTACCACAGTAAGACGACGTGTCACGCGCAAGACCCAGGTCCGTAGCTCAAAGGTCAAGGTCACACTTAGACATTAAAGGATAGTGCATTGATGGGCGTGTCCGGTCCATATCTTTGTCATCGATGGATGGATTTTCAAATAACTTGGCATGAATGTGTACCACAGTAAGACGACGTGTCGTGTGCAAGACCCAGGTCCGTAGCTCAAAGGTCAAGGTCACACTTAGACGTTAAAGGATAGTGCATTGATGGGCGTGTCCGGTCCATATCTTTGTCATCCATGGATGGATTTTCAAATAACTTGGCATGAATGTGTACCACAGTAAGACGACTTGTCATGCGCAAGACCCAGGTCCGTAACTCAAAGGTCAAGGTCACACTTAGACGTTAAAGGTCATTTTTCATGATAATGCATTGATGGGCGTGTCCGGTCCATATCTTTGTCATTCATGCATGGATTTTAAAATAACTACGCATGAATGTGTGACACAGTAAGACGATGTGTCGCGCGCAAGACCCAGCTCCGTAGGTCAAAGATCCTAAACTCTAACATCGGCCATAACTATTCATTCAAAGTGCCATTGGGGGCATGTGTCATTCTATGGAGACAGCTCTTGTTACACCTGGTTTCGTCGATATCACAGCTTGTCAAAAAATACCCATGTTATATGTAAGGTGTGAAAATCAACCTATTGTCCGGCGATGTATTAATCATAATCAAGTTAGTTTGTGTGTTTGTTATTTAATCTTTGAATCCAATTTAAATGTCAGGAAGTTTGCATTTAATTCCCAATAATTAGTGTTATAAAACAGCGTGCATGCGGGCAAGCTGTTTTCCAATATAACAACTAATTTGGATGAAATAGTTTTTTCTGTTTGACTGAGTAAAAATCTGCCATTTAGGGTTGAATAATAATATGCGTATTTAACTGGCAAATTTTCGTTATCGAAGCACAGTCAAAATGACTACTCATCTAGGAACATTACCGCTACATTCAGACTTGCTTAGGGAAGGAATAGAAATGCGAATGTCTACACGTACTTTTTGATAAATTAAAAAGTTGTATGTATGTATGTACTATTAAATAGGGTGTTTTATTTGTTAATAAAATTAAAATCGTATTTACGTTTTATATTATTTCTTTCCGCTTTCAAACCCTTTGAAAATGCATTGGATATTATGACAATATAGACGTCCGACACAGTAGTCCCAAATAGTCGATATCGTTACGTCGAACTTCGGATACATCGATGCAATTTTTACAGTCCCTTAAATATCGAGGTAACGGTATTTGACTGTATAAACAAGTCAATTTGACCAGCGTCTCCTAAACTATAAACGACTTCGACATCAAAGCTTTCTTACACTAGTGTATTAACATTTTTATGTAATGGCTTTATTACACTCCTGCGACGTCAAACATGGGATAAAAGGGGTTTGCCGCAGTCATTTATTTTACATTTGATTTTAACCATGCTTACACACAAGTTAAGTTACAATAAGATCTCAGCTCCTTTTGAAAACTTGCTAGATTCCATTATGGGTTCTAGAGTTACTGCCCCTGAAATTTTTCTATTTTGGCCCTTTCAGCCATATAGAGGTTTCATTTATGCCTTTATTTGATACAAATTTGCACAGAATGTTTGTCTTGATGATCTCTAGGCTAAGTTTGAAACTGGGTCACCTGCTCCAATCAAAGGAAAAGCTTGTTAACACTGTAGAGGCCACATTTATGACCCTATCTTCATGAAACTTGGTAAGAATGTTTTTCTTGATGATTCCTAGGTCAAATTCAAAGCTGGGTCATGTGGGGGTCAAAAAAATAGGTCACCACACAAATCAAAGGAAAACTTCATGGAACTTGGTCAGAATAATCTTGATGATTCCAAGGCCAAGTTTAACAGATGAGCGATATAGGGTCATCATGACCCTCTTGTTATATTTACTTGTGAAACAAAAGCCATATTTTTCACAGAATTTAGGTATATAATGATAAAAGTAGATATGACAGTAGTATTTTGGATTGTTCCGGTTTGTGGTTCCTTGTCATATTTCAATAATATGAAGTACAGTTGTCAGATACTTGATTAGAGCTTTTTACTGCATACAAAATTAAGGTTGATCCACTGCCTTATATAACTAAAGTACAGCAACAATATTGATAATGGTTATTTGAACTATACAAGTTGTTACCTCTGTGCAGACATTGCTTTATTGCATTTTGTGCTTTTACATCTTTGGAAGAATTTTTTATTTATTTAGATACAGAACATGTGATACTAAAGATACTTAGACTGAATAAAGGACAGGTTTGAGACCTTCTTATGAACAGGATATCATCAATGTCCTTTTCACACTTCTGTTTAAGATTTAATAGTTGTATACTGTATTCACTTTGGATTTCAGTAGGTAGCCAATTAAAATGTTTATCGCTGTAGAGTGTTTTGAAAGATTTGAAACACACCTTTACCTTCCTGCTTATAGATGTACTGTAGTTTTACTTCCCATTAGGTGACATCATCTAAAGGTTTCCATTGCTCATATTTTTTTTTTTCATTAAGGTATTTTAGCTAGCAGTAAATTGCAAAGGGTAAGATGAGTTAAGCTAGTTGCTTAAAGAAAGAATGGCAAAACACAAGAGTAACAAAGTTAAAAAGAATTGTTGAAAATGTATATAATTGTCAGTCCCGTCCCGAGATGCTATTTGCTTCTTTTGAGGGTCGCAGAATAAACAATACCAAAAATGTTTTATAAATTGATACAGTCTGTTGCAGTTTATATATTATATTGCAGAGGAAGAAATCAGTGCAATGAGGCAAGAGTTAGACAAATACGGTATTCAGATGCCAACATTCAGCAAGATCGGAGGAATTCTAGCCAATGAGGTAACAAAATTGAAACAGTTTTAAGGGACATGCCTTCAGATCAACGTTCAAAACTTTTTAAACAGAAAGCAGTTATATTAGATGTTGAAATGATAAACCAGTATTGTTTAAATAGATATTTTAATGTTTACGGCCAAATAAAATTCTGTTTTATATCACCGAGTTTTCTTCATATTTGCATTGACTTAATAGTGTTATGTAGATAGAAATTCCTAAAATGCAGAGAATTGCTTTTGACTTCCTTTCTATTACAATTTCTTTTTAAAGAAAGCCTTTTTTTGAATTTTGAAAATATTAACAATTCTGGAGGCTTGTAGCTTTAAAGATTGAAAACTCTTGCCCAAGTCTCTCTCAGTGTCCAGAAAAAGTGTTTGGGAAGTAATGCTTATATTCTCAAAACAAGCATTCTAACATTTTATAAATTTTGAAAATAAAAGTTTTATTTTGTTTTATTGTATGAAAGTTTCACCATTTATATATGCAAGATGTTACAGTTATATTATAGTTTTACAGAATTCCATTGATCAGTAGTTTTCTATTTATTACTTCTCACAGCAGCAGGTGGAACAATAACGACAATGATTTGTAACAAATATGATTTTATCTAGCCGTATTAATGATTTTCACTATATTTTACATGAAAGACAAGCAAACTGATCTTGGAATATGTAAATAATGAAAAGACACCAGAGCCTTGCCGACAAACTTACTTCAAAATTGGTCAATTTTACAAAGTAACGAGAGAGAGAGAGAGAGAGAGAGAGAGAGAGAGAGAGAGAGAGAAAAGAGGAGAGAGAGAGAGAGAGAGATGCTTCCATTGTGAATTTGTGCCCCCTTAAAATTTGCAACATCAGTATTTGTCCTTGTCACCTTCAGTATATATCTACTTTAAATAAAGACGTTACTTATTTACTTTTAATCTGTAGCTGAAATCCCAGTTTGTCAGACTCTCAACACATTATGAGGCAGCATTGGCTCAAACTATGACAGGATATATGTAGACTCTTGTACAGGAATGAGTTTTTGAATTAAGCTGAAATCTAAGAGTTATGTAGGGCTTAAATTTAGCACTTCAACACTTGCAAAATGCTAGTGGAAAATGAAAAATGCCAGTAGTTTTTTTCCAGGTGCAAAATGAGATGACAGTGTTTTTTTTCTTAGATAAGTGACAGCAATAAATGATCAATCTATAGTATCATTTTATCTAAACTTCATCAGAGCTTTCCTGAACAAACCAACTTGAAGGTGTCAGATCTTGTGAAAAATAAAAATAGAACCAAATCATAGTATGCTCCAAATGTATGAATAAGGAGTATTAGGTCCAAGGTGAAAAAGGACTCAAGGTTGTAAACAGTAAAAATCTTCATAAAAAACTTAATAGACCAAACAACAACTAGAAAATATTGGTCGCTTTCGGTATATATGGTTTACCTAAACAAATATTCTAAGTTGATGATAGGTCAGTACAAACTTTTCAGGTAGAATCTGTACAAATCTGATGCTAGAAATGTATTGACGATTTCTAGTAGGCTTTTGTGTATGAAAATGGTTGATGAAAACTGAAGTTAAGTTTATATATTACAAATGGACATTCTTGCAATGTTTTTATGACGAGGAGGTCATTATATAGTATCCAGGTGACAGAATTCTAGCTTCATCATTTTAATGTTCCAGTGTTTCTATTTCAGCTGAGTCAAGATGATGCTGCATGTAAGTTTATTAATGTTTATTGTTTTAACCAAGGCAGATTTATTTGCAATAACAACGACAAAAGAAAAAAAAATTGTGTACTTTTTAAAAAGTAACACTTTTCCTTTTCAAATGGATGGGGGAAGGGGAGAGTGGTGGATGGAAGTTGAATGACTGGTAGAACTTTGCTGACAGATTTTAATAAAACTCTTCAGTTATGTACCTCATCAAGATGAAAAGTAAGGTGCACCATCCAGGTCACTAAGTTTAAGGTCAAGGTAACACTTGGAAGATAAAAGTTAAATAGCATTATTCTGTGCCAGCATCCAGTCTTCTAAATGGCTAGAAGGCTGGCTAAACTAGCATCAATTTTATACCTGATCAAGATGATATGCAAGGTTACTAGATTCAAGGTGAAGGTAATTTTGGAGGCTAAAGGCCAAATAGGTTTAATTTGTGTCTGTATCCTATCTTCTAAATGGCAGGAAGGATTTGAATAAGATGATATGCAAGGTTACTAGGTTCAAGGTGAAGGTCACTTTGGAGGCCAAAGGTCAAATGAGTTTATTTTGTGTCTGTATCCTATCTTTGGCAGGAAGGATTTGAGTAAGATGCTATGCAATGTTACTAGGTTCAAGGTGAAGGTCAGTTTGGAGGCTAAAGGCCAGATAGGTTTATTTTGTGTCTATATCCTATCTTCTGAATGGTTGGAAGGATTTTCATTTGTTTACCTCATCAAGATGTGTAGAAAACATCACCCAGGTCACTAGGTTCAAGGTTAAGGTCACATTTGGAGGCAAAAGGTAAAATATCTTTTTTTCAAGCTCCGAATCTTCTGAATGGCTAAAAGGAATTTCATTAAACTATTATCAAATGTTTATTTGATCAAGATGATGTGCACCAAGGGCACTAGGTTCAATATCAAGGTAACACTTGGAGGCTAGAGGCCTAATAGCTTAATAACATCTTTTTAATGGCAGAAAGGGTTTTTATAAAACTAGTATTAATATCTACATTAAATAAGATGATATATGTTGAGTGCAAGACACACATCACTATGTCCAGTTCCCTTCTCTGTATCAGAGCAGTGCTGAGGGTACTAATCATCTTCAGTGATAGCTCTTGTTTTCAGCTAGGAACAACATTTAAACTAACTGTTATTGTTGTTTTAGTGCATGCAGCTATAATAGCTATTAACGAGGCCATCGAAACACAAGTGACAGCAGACATCATGTTAGCGCTTGGTAATCCATCTGCAAACCTGATGGGAGTCATGAAGAATCTTGCCGAGAATTATTCCACAAATTTATATACTGCCAAACAAACAAAGACTGAAAATGCCAAAAATAAGGTATGTTTACCTTTAAAATCTCCATTCTTTTAAATTTGAAAGAACTTATTTCCTGGCTACAAATAAACAAAGTAAATAATGATACACTTTAAGACTATATTTTAATTTCTTTGGCATAAGTAGCCAGGAACAGCAGACAAAGTTAATTACAGACTCAATGCTGTTCAAAGTATTTACATTATATGTCTGGTGTAGTTTGTTTCTAACAGGATTTAATTATACTTTGTTTAATGCTGGAAGAGCCTTAAGTTAATTGCCTGTTCAGTTACATGTAATACTGACACTGTTCAAGTTTTATGTGGCAACTTTAAAGTATCACCTTATGCCACTCCGGGCAGAACTTCTGCTTTTCTGCAAGCCAGCTTGATAGCTTTCTCAGAAGGTATCACGATCATCACTGACAGGCCTCCATTGTAGAATGGTTATTGGTACTGACCTAGATTCACTCACCTCACTCTGCTCTAGGTTTGAGTCTGGCTTCTTTTGATATGACATTATGTTGCTTGCCCACAGAACAGGAGTTCTACCCAGGTGCTTGCCTTTGCATAGAATGTGGCTCTGAAGGGGTCCAATTGTTAAAGCAACATTACAAGCTGGAAAGTGGCCAAATCACCCAAATTATGTTTATGCATGTTCAGGTACAAGTCAATAAAAAAAAAATCCAAAAGGAAATCAACAGATGTTAAAAAAAACTAATACTTTCAGCGTGGTGGTGAAGATGGTACAAAAGAGTTTGATGTATATGACGAAATGTTAACGCAAGCTGAATTACAGGGGAACCTGAACCTAGTCAATAGTGAGTATCATAGATTATCTAATAGTGAGTATCATAGATTATCTAACACTTTTGTATCATAGAATATCTAACACTTTTGTATCATAGATTATCTAACACTTTTGTATCATAGAATATCTAACACGGTTGTATCATAGAATATCTAACACTGTTGTATTATAGAATATCTAACACTGTTGTATCATGGATTATCTAACACTTTCGTATCATAGATTATCTAACACTTTTGTATCATAGAATATCTAACACTTTTGTATCATAGATTATCTAACACTTTTGTATCATAGATTATCTAACACTTTTGTATCATAGAATATCTAACACTTTTGTATCTTAGAATATCTAACACTGTTGTATCATAGAATATCTAACACTGTTGTATCATGGATTATCTAACATGGTTGTATCATAGATTATCTAACACTGTTGTATCATAGAATATCTAACACTTTTGTATCATAGATTATCTAACACTTTTGTATCATAGATTATCTAACACTGTTGTATCATAGAATATCTAACACTTTTGTATCATAGAATATCTAACACTTTTTATCATAGAAAGTCTGACACTTTTGTATCATAGAATATCTAACACTTTTGTATCATAGATTATCTAACACTTTTGTATCATAGATTATCTAACACTGTTGTATCATAGATTATCTAACACTTTTGTATCATAGAATATCTAACACTTTTGTATCATAGAATATCTAACACTTTTGTATCATAGAATATCTAACACTTTTGTATCATAGATTATCTAACACTTTTTATCATAGAATGTCTGACACTTTTGTATCATAGATTATCTAACACTTTTGTATCATAGATTATCTAACACTGTTGTATCATAGAATATCTAACACTGTTGTATCATAGATTATCTAACACTTTTGTATCATAGATTATCTAACACTTTTGTATCATAGAATATCTAACACTTTTGTATCATAGAATATCTAACACTTTTTTATCATAGAATATCTAACACTTTTGTATCATAGAATATCTAACACTTTTGGTAGCTTTATGAAATGTTTGATACAGTAAGGTACCTGTTGTTGCCCTTTCATATATCAACTGTAACACAGAATTTGGCACATTAGTATCAGGATGTCTTCAAAAAATAATATAATACTTCTTAGTTTTGGTAAAATACCGATTATATTGCCTATGTACAGAAATTTAAGGTCTATTGTAATTCTAACTCAGTTTTTCTTCTTCTTCAACTTCTTTGATATCACCAAAATTTTTATGTGAAGCTAGTTAGATTTTATAAGACAGAAAGTTAAGTGTATATTAGCAAAGTATGTTCAGTTATGTACTCCTGTATTTCAGCAACCCGCACGTTGAGTGAACTGAATAATGCCTTGTTAAAGGTCTGTTATGTACTCCTGTATTTCAGCAACCCGCACGTTGAGTGAACTGAATAATGCTTTGTTAAAGGTCTGTTATGTACTCCTGTATTTCAGCAACCCGCACGTTGAGTGAACTGAATAATGCCTTGTTAAAGGTCTGTTATGTACTCCTGTATTTCAGCAACCCGCACGTTGAGTGAACTGAATAATGCCTTGTTAAAGGTCTGTTATGTACTCCTGTATTTCAGCAACCTGCACGTTGAGTGAACTCAATAATGCCTTGTTAAAGGTCTGTTATGTACTCCTGTATTTCAGCAACTCGCACGTTGAGTGAACTCAATAATGCCTTGTTAAAGGTCTGTTATGTACTCCTGTATTTCAGCAACTCGCACGTTGAGTGAAGTGAATAATGCCTTGTTAAAGGTCTGTTATGTACTCCTGTATTTCAGCAACCTGCACGTTGAGTGAAGTCAATAATGCCTTGTTAAAGCTCAGTTATGTACTCCTGTATTTCAGCAACTCACACGTTGAGTGAACTCAATAATGCCTTGTTATGTCTCCCACCACACAGTGGTGTGGGAGACATATTGATTTACTCCAGTCTCTGTGTGTGTGTGTCTGTCTGTCTGTCTGTCTGTCACAAAGCTTGTCTGCACTCTTAAGTCGAACATTTCTCATCCAATTTTCACCAAACTTGAACAAAATGTGTTTGACCATAAGAGCTCGGCCAAGTTCGATAACTAGCCAAATCGGTACAGGCGTCTTGGGAGTTATGGCCCTTGAATTACCAAAAATCGGCCTTTTTACTCTTGTCCGCACTCTAATTCAAACATTTCTCATCCGATCTTCACCAAACTTGAACAAAATGTGTTTGACCATGAGACCTCGGCCAGGTTTGATAACTAGCCAAATTGGTCTAGACATTTTGGAGTTGCGGCCCTTGAATTACCGAAAAATCTGCCTTTTTACTCTTGTCCGCTCTCTAAATCCAACATTTCTCATCTGATCTTCACTAAACTTGAACAAAATGTGTTTGGCCATAAGACCTTAGCCAAGTTCGATAACTAGTCAAATCCACCCAAGCACTTTTGATTTATGGCCCTTGAATTACTGATTGGATCCACTCATCCAGACCATATAATTGGATCCACTCGTCTTAACCATCTAAAGAAACTAGACATTTTACATAGGGGCAGTTGTGGGAGACATGTGCTTTTCTCAAAAGCATCTCTAGTTAAAGGTCTGTTATGTACTCCTGTATTTCAGCAACTCGCACGTTGAGTGAACTCAATAATGCCTTGTTAAAGTCCTGTATTTCAGCAACTCGCACGTTGAGTGAACTCAATAATGCCTTGTTAAAGCTCAGTTATGTACTCCTGTATTTCAGCAACCCATACGTTGAGTGAACTCAATAATGCCTTGTTAAAGGAAGACAAAGAGGGCATTCTTAAGTGGTTGAAATCATCACACCTTGGGATCAAGAATGTTAAAGATGAAAATATTGAACACTATATTACACAGCTTCAGGATGTTCGACAAGTGAAAAAGGTATTTTAGGTTTTTATACGCCCAAAGGGACGTACAGTTGAACCTACCTGAGCAGTCACCTCTATTAAGCAGCCACTGGTGTCCGTCTGTCTGTCCGTCCGTTAGCAATTTCATGTCCGCTCTGTAACTCTTGAACCCCTTGAAGGATTTCAATAAAATTTTACACATGTTCACCATATCGAGGCGACATGCAGAGCCCATGTTTTGGATGGCTGACTACAAGGTCATGGTCACACTTAGGGGTCAAAGGTGATACCTCCGGGCGTATATTGCTCCGCATTCATATATTGCTTCGCATTGCGGTGCTCTTGTTTTCATATAATTAAGATGTCTTCCGTGAACAGAAATTTTGTAAATCCCAGGAAACGTTAATAATTTGTAAGGGGATGAACTCACTTTACCAGAAAATTTTACAGTATATATTAACCCTTAGCCTGCTAAATTTCTAAAATGGACTGGTCCATCATTCAATTTGGGCAATACCATTTATTATTCAAAGGGGTGTTCACTAAAAATTTACTGACTGAAAAGCGAACAGCCAGCAGGCTAAAGGTTAAAAGGGCTAAAAAGTTTATGCATGTTTGATGTACATTTAATTGTTCCTGCATTTATTCTCTGTAAATGTTTTATTTAGAATAACAACAATGGGGAAGATGTTCCACTAGACAAGGAAGATATACAACAAGCTGTAAATACTGCAAACCTGGAGGCAGACGCTGAGTATCAGAGTGAGTATATATTACACTAGTCTGAATGGTACATTATTCTAGCCTGAGTGGTACATTATTCTAGCCTGACTGGTACATTATTCTAGCCTGAGTGGTACATTATTCTAGCCTGAATGGTACATTATTCTAGCCTGAGTGGTACATTATTCTAGCCTGAGTGGTACATTATTCTAGCCTGTATGGTACATTATTCTAGCCTGTATGGTACATTATTCTAGCCTGGATGGTACACTATTCTAGCCTGAATGGTACACTATTCTGGCCTGGATGGTACACTATTCTGGCCTGAATGGTACACTATTCTGGCCTGAATGGTACACTATTCTAGCCTGGGTGGTACATTATTCTAGTCTGGATGGTACATTATTCTAGCCTGAGTGGTACACTATTCTAGCCTGAATGGTACACTATTCTAGCCTGAGTGGTACACTATTCTAGCCTGAATGGTACACTATTCTAGCCTGAGTGGTACACTATTCTAGCCTGAATGGTACACTATTCTAGCCTGGATGATACATTATTCTAGCCTGAGTGGTACATTATTCTAGCCTGAATGGTACATTATTCTAGCCTGGATGGTACATTATTCTAGCCTGTATGGTACATTATTCTAGTCTGAATGGTACATTATTCTAGCCTGTATGGTACATTATTCTAGCCTGAATGGTACACTATTCTAGCCTGAATGGTACACTATTCTAGCCTGGATGGTACACTATTCTAGTCTGGATGGTACACTATTCTAGCCTGGATGGTACACTATTCTAGTCTGAATGCTACATTATTCTAGTCTATATGGTACATTATTCTAGTCTGAATGGTACATTATTCTAGCCTGAATGGTACATTATTCTAGACTTTAAAGAACTGTTGTTAAACATATTATATGTATATTGTAAAGTCATTAGTATTTGTGGGAGACTAACTGAACACAAATGATTAAAATTGAGTTGCATAGACAAATGATATTTCTTTTTAGCCCTTATCATGCTGAACACGATTGCGACCAGTGTAGATCATGATCAGCCAGCATATCTGTAGTCTGATCAAGATCTGCACATCGCCATTCAGTCAGTATCTTTTTGGTAAGCACTCCTTTAAACAGTCCAAATTAAAAGATGGACTAGTTCATTATAGATATTTGGCCTGGTAAAGGTTAATTGTTCTTTAAGAACTTTGAAATTTTTAATACGCTGATTTCAGAGGGAATAAAATTTTATGCTTACAAAATAGATTTTACATTTCTCAGTTGACACATTTTGCTTAGATTAGCTTTGACTTTATTCAGAAGGTGAACTTGTGTTGAAAATTGCAAACAAGTAAAAATTCATACATGTTTTCGTTAAAAGTAAAACAGGGGACAGACTATTGTAATTAATTTCACCCTAGATGTACAACCTGACTACTGTAAACTCATTTAATTTCGTGAGCAGGAAATATCGTGGTTTTGGTCAAAACAACAATTTCATGGGAATATGAATTAGTGGATTTCAACTTTTGAACATAAAATGAATGGAAATTTTACTTGTTTGTTGGGATTAACTTTTGTGGATTGACTCAACCATGAAATCCATGAAAATTAATCCCCCACGAATATTAATGATTTCACAGTATCTGTGACATTTTCTACATTTCATTTATAGAATCTCTAGCAGTGGCTGCTGTGAATACAGCTATTGAAACCAAAGATTGTGACCTTTTGATGAAAACATTACAACACCCACGTTCCCAGTTACCGCAGGTACACGAGTTTGCTGGAAGTCTGTACATGGAAGAGTTTTGCAGCATGAGGGAAGAAAAAGAAAATGAGGATCAGTTAGATTATGGTGAAATTTATGCTGCTGTTGGAGGTAATACTAACATACACCCTAGTAACACTTTTCCCAAGCAACCCTACCCCATTGCCTAAATAAATGCCCCCGTGAGCAAAATATTTTCAGAGATAATTAACTATTAGAGAAAAATCACAACATACTGAATATGTTGAATTTAGAGCAACATGAAAACATCTGTTTAAGACAAGTACATGTAGTTACTTAATATATAGTTAATGACCATTGTCGAAACTGATGTAGTTTTAGTAAACTGCCATACTAAGATTGAAACTTAGTCATTGTACTCATACCGCCTCAGTAGCCTAGTGGTGGAGCGTCCGCTTCGAGTGTGGAAGGTCGTGGGTTCGATTCCCGGCCGTGTCGTACCAAAGACGTAAAAAATGGTACTAGTAGCTTCCTTGCTTGGCGCTCAGCATTAAGAGGATAGTGCTAGGACTGGTCAGCCCAGTGTCAGTATAATGTGACTGGGTGGGGTATCATGCCACGTGTCTACGGCGTGATATTCCAGTGAGGCAGCACTATAAAGTTGGGCATTGTGCTCACTGCTACAAGTAGACACAGTCGTTTATATGACTGAAAAATTGTTGAAAAAGACATTAAACCCGAACACACACACACACACATAGTCATTGTACTCCTCAATTTTCTTCATTTTTTTTAGAAATTGAAAAGTTTGAAATAAAGTTTCATACTTAACATTTAAAGAAGAAAAAGAGCCAAAGTAAAACAGTTAAGTTTTTGTAAACTGCCGTACTAAGATTGAAACTTTTTAATTGCTCTCATAAATTTTCATTATGATTTTTTTTAGGAATTGAAAAGTTTCAAAATAAGTACCATACTTAACAATTAAACAGTAAAAAAGAGCCAAAGTAAAACAGTTAAGTTATATATTTAACCTTTATTTTCTTCTTATTTCCAGTGTTGTCAGCGATAGCATCTATAAATCGATGCATTGACACGGGTAATCCTGAGGGTACTTACGCAGCCCTGTCTGTAGATACAGCATGTATAGAGAATCTAGACGAGGAAAATGCAGACAGGTACCAGAATTCTCTAGAGGCTGCCAAAGCTAGCAAACAAGGGGTAGGAATTATTCTTACAGAAAGATATCATTTTCATCTTTAAAAGTGATTCTGCCTTTGCTACCAGTGCAGACCAAGACCAGCCTCTGCACTTTTTGCTATTCAGTCAGTAAATTTTCAGTGAACACCCCTTTGGTTAACAAGTGGTACTGCCCAAATTGAATGATGGACCAATCCATTTTAGAATTTTAGCAGGTTAAAGAAGCTTGGGAATATTACCAGGTTAGTGACAAAAGTGGACCTTATGTAGTAGAATAAGGTAGATTGGGAAATATTCACAGTGGTTTAATTTTGCTGATATTCTTAAACAGGAGTCAAAGCTTGTGAATATTAAGCACCATTATTATTTGAATGTTTTGTTGTTTATTTTTAGCAACCATGTGATCTGTTAACCCATGCTGAAATAACAGAAGTTGTAGACCAAGTCAATGCCCAAGTTGAAGAGGAACATTTAAGTGAGTTTAATTTTGTATCAGTCTTAAAGCAGAACACTTATTAATTAGTTAAACCTATTTAAAGGAGATTGTAAGTAGCAATATCTTCTGCAAAGGCAGATGATTTATACCAACTTGACCAGTTTATCTTGAGAGCAATTACCTCTTTACAACAAACAAATTTTAGACACCTAAAAAAGTTACAATGTCAATCAAAACATCACTATAAAGATGTGAATTATGAAAAGATTTTGAAGGAAGCAAAAAGTAAGACCAGAGTTGCTATAACAGAAATGAGATGTGGTAAGACCAAGCTCAATGACATTTGATTTACAGGAAATAGCTTTATGGTTTTCCTAATACAGTTTTAATAGAGATTATTAATCCCCCGCCGTGGCGGAGGGATTATAGGAATGGTCTGCGTCCGTCCTTCCGTCCGTCCGTCCTTCGTCTGTCCTTCCGTCCGAACACTTTCGTGTCCGCTCCATATCTCCTAAACCCCTTGAAGGATTTTCATCAAACTTGGGTCAAATGATCACCTCATCAAGACGGTGTGCAGAACCCATGAGTCAGCCTTGTCGGTTCAAGGTCAAGGTCACAACTCAAGGTCAAAGGTTTGAGCCTGCCATTTTGTGTCCGCTCTATATCTCCTAAACCCCTTGAAGGAATTTTATAAAACTTGGGTCAAATGATCACCTCATCAAGACGATGTGCAGAACCCATGAGTCAGCCATGCCAGCTCAAGGTCAAGGTCACAACTCAGGGTCAAAGGTTTGAGCCTTCCATTTTGTGTCCGCTCTATATCTCTTAAACCCCTCGAAGGAATTTTATAAAACTTGGGTCAAATGATCACCTCATCAAGACGATGTGCAGAACCCATGAGTAAGTCATGCCGGCTCAAGGTCAAGGTCACAACTTAGGGTCAAAGGTTTGAGCCTTCCATTTTGTGTCCGCTCTATATCTCCTAACCCCTTGAAGGATTTTCATCAAACTTGGGTCAAACGATCACCTCATCAAGGCGATGTGCAGAACTTATGAGTCAGCCATGTCGGCTCAAGGTCAAGGTCACAACTGAAGGTCAAAGGTTTGAGCCTTCCATTTCGTGTCCGCTCTATATCTCCTAAACCCCTTGAAGGAATTATATAAAACTTGGGTCAAATGATTACCTCATCAAAATGATGTGCAGAAATTATGAGTCAACCATGCCAGCTCAAGGTCAAGGTCACAACTAAGGGTAGAAGGTTTGAGCCTTCCATTTGGTGTCCACTCTGTATCTCCTAAACCCCTTGAAAGATTTTCATCAAACTTGGGTCAAATGATCACCTCATCAAGAACTCATGAGTCAGCCATGTCAACTCAAGGTCAAGGTCACAACTGAAGATCAAAGGTTTCACCTCTGTATCTCCTAAACCCCTTGAAGGATTTTCATGAAACTTGGGTCAAATGATCACCTCCTCAAGACGTTGTGCAGAATTCATGAGTCAGCCATGTCAGTTCAAGGTCAAGGTCACAGCTAAAATCAAAGGTTTACCCTTTCACTATCCATAGCAGTGGCGGGGGATTTAGCTGTCGTTCAGACTGCCTTGTTTACTTAGATCTTACATGTATAACCCAGGAATCTTAGCAATATCGAAGATAAACGAATACATAGAGCGTGGCAATCCAGAAGAAACACTGGAAATGTTAAAACTGCCGGAAGCGAAAGTAGAGAATGTGGAAGATAAACAAGCATACTGCTACCAGGTGTTGTTGATTCGGAAAAAGAAAGAAAAAGCAGAGGTATGATACCATATGTGAAAGTTATTTAGATATTTTAAAAGTACACCGTTATAAATACAGGTATTTGAAGATGTGCAGGCTGTAAGATGGGTGTTTAATAGTCACATCATATGACAGATGGTTTTGCAGCAATATTCAATGAATTATATCTTAGCTAATGTTTTGATACACTTTCACTCTGTCTATAATTACATTCACTCAGACTATGTTTTGATACACTTTCACTCTGTCTATGATTACATTCACTCAAACGTTAACTACAGTCCAATATTGTCAGCAACATTGAAGTTAATAAACACTCAAGTGATAGCTCCAGCTTCCTTGGAAGCACCCTATTTCACTATTCAGCATCAAAATAGTCGAGCGCATTGTCTCCTGCAACAGCTCTTATTTTTAGACATTTTAACATAGATAGAAAAGTTGATAAGCTGTCTAGAAAAAAGTGTTTAGTAGGGTTATTCAAATGGACATTGTTCAATAATTAAAAGGCCCTGAATGCTTAAACCATGCTGTAGAAATGTTATTTGCACATAAGTTAACTTCACTAAATCTCATACCTGTGATTATATTTTTCTTAGAAATTTAACTATATTTCACAATTTTATTTAGTTTTGTATAACTGATAATCTCCCTTTCATATGTCTGATTAAATAAAGAATTTGTGCCTTTTAATTTGCCATCACTGCTGAGTGTTTGAAACCTAGCAAGTGATGTAGAATTCTTTGATGTAATGAAGCCATTAAAAGTGAATGGTTCTACATGCATGACCACACATGCTGGGGGTCTTCCTTCACTTTTAAAAGTTGAAGAGTTGTAAAAAAAATTATTGTGTTTAAACAAATCAACTTGTCTGAATGGGAAACACTTTTACACATGCTAATATAGATGAAATATAAAGATGTAACTGAATGCAAACATATAACATACATGGTGTCTTTTGTAGAAACATGGAGATGACAGCGCTGAACTATGGGTAGACGAGATTCAAGCTTCAATTGACAAGGGCAACAAAGATGCCAAAGAGGGAGTAGAACGTAAGTGTTTGTATGTAAAAACAGAAAATACTGAAAAATATCATTGAACAAGAAAGTTATAAATTGTAAAGTTAGTGCTCTCTGTAGAAGCAGGACTACAGGTAAGATCACTGCAGTAACCAGTTTGTAGATGTTTAAACCTGTCTTTGGTCTACCTACTACCTCCAACATATGTATATATATATACTTGAGCTACAGTCTAATTGAATGTTATAGTTTTATCACAGAGCCATAAATTAAGGCATGAGTAAACATTGGGCACATGTTTGTTGTTAAAGTTTGAGAAATTTTGCTTCAATCTGCAGTTGGTAGTGCTTCTAAAACCATAAATGTCGGTCTGTGATACTTTACTCATTTATAAAAGGAAACAGAAAGTGTCAGTGTTGTCAAATAAGATCATGCTGTAAAACCATTCTCCAATAATGCATGAAATAGTGAAAATTTGAGACAAATAGTTTTGTATTTAGTTGGTTCTAAAGATGTGAAATCTTTAAGTGAGGAATTTTATTCTATAGTCCATTTTTAGCTCACATGTCACAAGTGACAGTGTGAGCTTTTGTGATTGCGCAGCGTCCGTCGTCCGTGCGTAAACTTTTGCTTGTGACCACTCTAGAGGTCACATTTTTTTATGGGAATTTATGAAAGTTGGTCAGAATGTTCATCTTGATATCTAGGTCAAGTTTGAAACTGGGTCAACTGTAGTCAAAAACTTGGTCAGTAGGTCTAAAAATAGAAAAACCTTGTGACCTCTCTAGAGGCCATATTTTTCAATGGATCTTCATGAAAGTTAGAATGTTCAACTTGATGATATCTAGGTCAAGTTCGAAACTGGGTCACATGCCGTCAAAAACTAGGTCAGTAGGTCAAATAATAGAAAAACCTTGTGACCTCTCTAGAGGCCATATTTTTCATGGGATCTGTATGAAAGTTGGTCTGAATGTTCATCTTGATGATATCTAGGTCAGGTTCGAAACTGGGTCACGTGCTATCCAAAACTAGGTCAGTAGGTCTAAAAATAGAAAAACCTTGTGACCTCTCTAGAGGCCATATTTTTCAATGGATCTTCATGAAAATTGGTCAGAATGTTCATCTTGATGATATCTAGGTCAAGTTCGAAACTGGGTCACATGTGATCCAAAACTAGGTCAATAGGTCTAAAAATAGAAAAACCTTGTGACCTCTCTAGAGGCCATATTTTTCAATGGATCTTCATGAAAATTGGTCAGAATGTTCATCTATGATATCTAAGCCATGTTTGAAAGTGGGTCACGTGCGTTCAAAAACTAGGTCATTAGGTCTAAAAATAGAAAAACTTTGTGACCTCCCTAGAGGCCATATTTTTCAACGGATCTTCATGAAAATTGGTCAGAATGTTCATCTATGATATCTAGGCCATGTTTGAAAGTGAGTCACGTGCGGTCAAAAACTAGGTCAGTAGGTCTAAAAATAGAAAAACCTTGTGACCTCCCTAGAGGCCATATTTTTAAATGGATATTCATGAAAATTAGTCAGAATGTTCATCTTGATGATATCTAGGTCAGATTCGAAACTGGGTCACGTGTGGTCCAAAACTAGGTCATTAGGTCTAAAAATAGAAAAACCTTGTGACCTCTCTAGAGGCCATATTTTTCCATGGATCTTCATGAAAGTTGGTCTGAATGTTCATCTTGATGATATCTAGGTCAAGTTCGAAAGTGGGTCACATGCGGTCAAAAACTAGGTCATTAGGTCTAAAAATAGAAAAACCTTGTGACCTTTCTAGAGGCCTTATTTTTCAATGGATCTTCATGAAAATTAGTCAGAATGTTCACCTTGATGATATCTTGATCAAGTTCGAAAGTGGATGACGTGTGGTCAAAAACTAGGTCATTAAGTCTAAAAATAGAAAAACCTTGTGACCTCTCTAGAGGCCATACTTTTCATGAGATCTTCATGAAAATTGGTCAGAATGTTCACCTTGATGATATCTAGGTCAAGTTCGAAACTGGGTCAAGTGCCTTCAAAAACTAGGTCATTAGGTCAGATAATAGAAAAACCTTGTGACCTCTCTAGAGGCCATATTTTTCAATGGATCTTCATGAAACTTGGTCAGAATTTTTATCTCGATATCTAGGTCAAGTTCGAAACTGGGTCACATGAGCTCAAATACTAGGTCACTAGGTCAAATAATAGAAAAAAACGACGTCATACTCAGTTCAAAACTGGGTCATGTGGGGACAGGTGAGTGATTCAGGACCATCATGGTCCTCTTGTTAGGTTGTATACACAGGTCAAGTCAGCAAAAACATGAAAATGTTGGATGCATGTAATCTAAGTAAGACATAATATGCTTGTCAGTGAAAGGTGAAAAATTATATTTCTATCGTTACTTTAGGGATTCCGCTTTTCATGTTGGCTATTCAGTCAGTTAATTTTTAGTGAGCACCCCTTTGGATGATAAGTGGTACTGCCCAAATTGAATGATAGACCAGTCCGTTTTAGAAATTTGGCTACTTAAAGGTAAAAACACTGATTGGTGGAAGTTGCAAGGGATGAGCGAAAAAGCTCAAATTACTCAGCAATTTGAGGGATCCAAAATTCTCGAAACGGCTCTGGTGCTCGAGGTGCTTTTACTCAAGCAAGTGGTGTTGCGCTATATATTTTCTGTGAATTTTTCTTACAAACCTAAAACAATTTAGCCATATCTTCTAACACTCTCTAATCATAACCTGCTCACATAAGTAACCTGTATTTCTGTATTTATTAGTGTCTTGTGGTGTGGCAACAATAAATAATGCAGTGGATGCAGATGATCATGAGGCCTTGACTAGTGGCCTTGGCCTACCTGGCGTAGGAATACAAAATGTCAGAACAGACTGTGCTCATGCATACCTAGAGGAGCTACATAAATTAAAAGTAAGTATTGCAAACAGCTCTAAGTAGTCAACACTGTTATTTTGCAATTATAACTGTCAGTTGTTAAATTCATAAGAAAAGAATAAATGCAGGATATCTAATAATAAGAAAAATGTGAAATCTTTATTTGCGAGTCAAAATAAATAATTTTTTCTGTGATATCATCTTGACAAAATAAGTCTTGTTTATGTATATACTGATGATATATTCAAACATATAAATACCAAGGCACACTAGTTCAAATTGTTCCAGGAAGCAGGGGCGGCAAATTCAATTGTCCGTATTGCCCAGGTTGTCCCAAAGCATGTACAGACAAGTGAAATTTGACCAGAATTTACTATATAATTATCATACGGACAAGTACAAAATAGTAATTGACAAAAACAGACAAGCAAGTCAAAATCAGATTTCACAGCCCCTGGGAAGTATAGATTACAAAAAATAGTTCTACCAAAATTACTTTCACTTTTATTTTGATTCTATTTTCTAATTGTGCAAGCCAGTTGTTGCATAATAGAAACATTTTTAAAGAAAGGTAGAATACATTTTTTACTTTATTTGTAAAACAGGAAGAGAAGCAAGCAAAGGGAGAGTGTGGGACTGGGTGGATGATGAATCGTACCAAGGACGGTACAAAATTCTTCTACAACACTCAGTCCCAGGATTATCTGTGGTGTAGAACTGATGATGTAATTAAAGACCATTCCCTATTAACCAAAGAAGAAATACAGGTATTTCCAAAAATTGATCTATATCATATTGTTGAATAGTCTTTTTTTTTTTACTTGCCTAATAAAATATGTAACTGCAGATATTTAGCCACACCACACACATGCACTGAGGAATAAATTGACACCTCGACAGACATCATAGCTTTGTTTTGCAGTTTTATTGAATATGCCACTAACCTACATAAAGTTTAGCTGGTACAGTTACATTTTCATCAACACAATTTAATTTTACAAAATATAAAAATATATAAACAGACTGTAGAGCTACATTCACAGTTGACTCTTGTGTAATAGTCGTGTTGAAAAAAGACTGCCAGTATTCTTAGTTGTAGTACACATTTATACTGTGTTTAGCTATACATGCATTAGGTGTGTACTGTTTTAAACATAACACACAGTATGGTTTATACACACAGACATGCTAATATTATGTTTACATAGATACCATGAAGTTATTGTTCACATTTTTATGCCCCCGAAGGGAGGCATATAGTTTTTGAACCGTCTGTCGGTCTGTTGGTGTGTCCGCAATTTTCGTGTCCGGTCCATATCTTTGTCATCGATGGATGGATTTTCAAATAACTTGGCATGAATGTGTACCACAGTAAGACGACGTGTCGCGCGAAAGACCCAGGTCCGTAGCTCAAAGGTCAAGGTCACACTTAGACGTTAAAGGTCATTTTTCATGATGTGCATTCGTGTCCGGTCCACATCTTTGTCATCGATGGATGGATTTTCAAATAACTTGGCATGAATGTGTACCACAGTAAGACGACGTGTCGTGCGCAAGACCCAGGTCCGTAGCTCAAAGATCAAGGTCACACTTAGACGTTAAAGGTCATTTTTCATGATGTGCATTTGTGTCTGGTCCATATCTTTGTCATCCATGGATGGATTTTCAAATAACTTGGCATGAATGTGTACCACAGTAAGACGACGTGTCGCATGCAAGACCCAGGTCCGTAGCTCAAAGGTCAAGATCACACTTAGACGTTAAAGGTCATATTTCATGATAGTGCATTGATGGGCATGTCTGCTCCATATCTTTGTCATTCATGCATGGATTTTAAAATTATTGGGCATGAATGTGTACCACAGTAAGACGACGTGTTGCGCGCAAGACCCAGGTCCGTAGGTCAAAGGTCCTAAACTCTAACATCGGCCATAACTGTTCATTCAAAGTGCCATCGGGGGCATGTGTCATCCTATGGAGACAGCTCTTGTTGGATATGAATTTGAGTCTGATATATCTTTAACTATCTTTAAATGTGAGCTATCAATGAAATATTAATTCACTAAAATGATTCATGTTGAAAGACGGCAGATATTTCAGTATACTTTAACTAAAGTAATAAAAATATTTTATTTAATTTATGCATTGTTTCTTATTGCTAGGGAGCAATTTCTGAGGTTACTGATGCACGTAATCGTGAAATGTTATTTGAAGCAAATGAGGACTTTATCATCAAGGTTCAAGCTTTAACACGTGGTTACCTAACTAGGAAGAAATTCCGAAATCGTGTAACTTACCTTAAAGAACAGGAGCCAAGTGTTGTCAAAATTCAGGTATGGTTGTTCTTTTTTTCGTTTTGTTTGTTATCAGGATATATTGTTTCATTAGCCCCATGTGGTTCTGGGATGATCTATGTATGAAAAGAATTGGAACCACTGCCTTACCCTTGTATGATCTTAAGAGGTGACTAATAGGGTCATAACACTTGGTTTTGCTGTAACTCTGTGATTCCAGCAGGTATGCAAATTTTGATTCCATACCTCATGTTTTTATTTCGATGTAAATGAGATGTGAAACCAAAATTTGTAGTCCTGCTTGGCGCCATATAACCTATACTGTGTTGGTGCACTGTAAAACCCAAATAAATAAATAAATAAATTCATTAGTCTGGTTTTAAGCACGCCATAATGAAAGTTTACTAGAGTTACTGGGATACCATTACAGTAGTGTATAGACATTCAGCAAGATTATTTCTCAGTTACTATATTACTCGTCACAACTTAAGAAACTTCATACATGAATTCCCGATAAAAAATACCATTTGAGGGATTTAGGCTGCTTAACTCTTGCTCTTGCTTTCATAACTGAAATACTGTTGAAAGCATTAAACAAAACAAACAAAGCATAAGGGGCCTTATAGTTAGCATTGAGATTTTTATACTGATTTCATTCTATCTGAAAGCCTAAAATCTGATAGCTATTTACTTTGTTTCAATAACTAGACAATGATGGCTAAATGGTGACGTCTGCAACCTATGCATGCATCTTTAGCTTATTATTTTCCAAAACAGAGTCCATGCTAAAACTCAGATTTTAAAAACTGTAATGGGAAAAATTGATGGCTTAAGGGAAAATTACCACACAATTATCCCCCGCCGATGAAATCGGGAGGTGGGTATTGAAATGGCGTTGTCTGTCCGTCATTCCGTCCGTCAATCCGTCCGCAGCCATTTCTCAGTAACTACTTGGTAGAACTTCATGAAACTTGAAATAAACATGAACCAACATACTGCGATGATGCCCGTCAAGTTTTTTTTTTGATTGGTCAATTTCCCTCAGAGTTATTGCCCTTGATTTAATAAAAAATGTCCGTCTGCAGCCATTGCTCAGTAACTAACAGGTAGAATTTCATCAAATTTGAAATAGACATGAACCAAGATACTGCGCTGATGCCCGTCATGTTTTTTTTTTGATAGGTCAATTTCCCTCAGAGTTATTGCCCTTGATTTAATGAAAAATGTCCGTCTGCAGCCATTTCTCAGTAACTAGCAGGTAGAACTTCATCAAACTTGAAGTAGACATGAACCAAGATACTGCGACGATGCCCTTCAAGTTTTTTTTCGATTGGTCAATTTTCCATATAGTTATTACCCTTTAATTGTTTAAAAATCCACAGATCTGTACATAACAAACCAACCAATTGGAAGAATTTCATTAAACTTCTTCCATTCTTTTCCATGAACATTTATTATAAACATGTGATGTTGTGTACCTACACCTGGTCACCACCTTACCTTGGTCACCCCCCTTATAATCAACATGTAAACTGTTGTATCCTCACCCCACCCAAACAAACCATTCGTTTTCTTTTAATTTGATTCTTAACTTTTTGCTGGATATATTTTTTTGCCGTTCCTCAACTCTGACCCTTTCGAGGGGGGGGGTGGGGGGATTCCAATTCATCGAATTTGCTTGCTTGACCTTGTTTTTTGTGCCCAGTGCCCACAACCCCATGTTTTGGGGGTTGGGGCACTTACATTTGCACTTGCTGTCATTCTGTATGAATTTGTGTTGTGCATATCTCTAAAAGTATTTGACCTAAGAGTGTTATGGCCCTTACCATCGTCCAAATTATGCATGCAGTGACAGGAGTGGAGGCAACAGTTTCCTATGGATACACACATTAGTTATTCTCTTAATTTAAGCAGAATTTTAATCATGCTAAAATATAAGATTGTACAATATAGTACATTGTATATCAAAATGTTTCAGGCATTCTTCAGAGGAGCAAGACAGAAGAAAGCTTACAAAGAACGTATGGCATATTTAGCCGATAACACCGATTCTAGTTTGAAAGTAAGTAACTGAATACTGGAACTTGTGTTTTTGTTGAAAATGACTTTATTCTTAGGTAAGCTTATTTGATGTTGTTGCCGAGAATTTACAAGCAGTTCATGATACTGTATAGTGGGTTATTCACGGTGCCAAATGTTCGCGTTTTTAGCCCACCATCATCAGATGGTGGGCTATTCAAATCACTCTGCGTCCGTGGTCCGTCGTCCTTCCGTCCGTCCGTCATTCCGTCCGTCCTTCCGTTAACAATTTCTCGTTATCGCATCTCCTCAGAAACTACCAGGGGGATTTTGACCAAACTTTGTCAGATTGATGTATTGGTACCCTAGTTGTGTCCCCCTGAAAATCAGACTGGTTCAACAATTTTTGAATGAGTTATGGCCCTTTGTTTTTTTCTATAATTTACATAGATTTATATAGGGAAAAACTTTGAAAATATTCTTGTCCAAAACCACAGAGCCTAGGGCTTTGATATTTGGTATGAAGCATCATCTAGTGGTCCTCTACCAAGATGATTCAAATTTTTTCCCTTGGGTCTAATATGGCCCCGCCCCGGGGGTCACATGGTTTATATAGACTTGTATAGGGAAAAACTTTGAAAAACCTCTTGTTCAAAACCACAGGGCCTAGGGCTTTGATATTTTGTTTGTGACATCATTTAGTGGTCTTCTGCTAAGATTGTTCAAATTATCCCCCTAGGGTCAAATATGACCCCGCCCGGGGGTCACATGGTTTACATAGACTTATATAGGGAAAAACTTTGAAAATGTTCTGGTCCAAACCACAAAGACTAGGGCTTTGGCATTTTTAATGTAGTGGTTCTCTACCAAGTTTGTTCAAATTATCCCCTTAGGGTCAAATATGGCCCCGCCCTGGGGGTCACATGGTTCATATAGACTTGTATAGGGAAAAGCTTTTAAAATCTTCTTGTCAATAACCTACAACATTCAGATTTGGACCACATGTATGGTTTTGAGTGGCAAGATGAACCTTGACATGAGTTGACCTTGATTTTGACCTAGTGACCTACTTTCACATTTCTGTAGCTAAAGCCTTCAAATTTGGACCACGTGCATAGTTTTGTGCACTGAAAAAAACTTTGTCCTTGACATTGACCTAGTGACCTACTTTCACATTTTTGAAGGTACAGGCTTCAGATTTGGACCGCATGCATAGTTTCATGTTCTGAAATGAAATTTGACCTTGATTTTGACCTAGTGACCTACTTTCACATTTCTCAAGCTACAGCCTTCAAATTTGGACCACATGCATAGTTTTGTATACCGAAACAAACATTGACCTTTACATTGACCTAGTGACCTACTTTCACATTTTTGAAGGTACAGGCTTCAGATTTGGACCACAAGCATAGTTCTGTGTTCCGAAATAAAATTTGACCTTGATTTTGACCTAGTGACCTACTTTCACATTTCTCAAGCTACAGCCTTCAAATTTGGACAACTTGCATAGTTTTGTGTACCGAAATGAACTTTGACCTTAAGATTGACCTAGTGACCTACTTTCACATTTCTGTAGCTACAGGCTTCAAATTTAGACCACATGCATAAGATTGTGTAACGAAACAAACTTTGACCTTGACATTGACCTACTTTCACATTTTTGAAGGTACAGGCTTTAAATTTGGACCACATGCATAGATTTGTGTTCTGAAGTGTAATTTGACCTTGATTTTGACCTATTGACCAACTTTCACATTTCTCAAGCTACAGCCTTCAAATGGACCACTTGCATAGTTTTGTGTACTGAAATAAACTTTGACCTTAAGATTGACCTAGTGACCTACTTCCAAATTTCTCAAACTACAGCCTTCAAACTTGTTGCACATGCAAAGTTTTGTGTACAAAGAACTTTGTCCTTGAAATTGATCTAGTGACCTACTTTCACATTACTCCGACTACAGCTTTCGAATTTGGACCATTGCACAATGTTGTGAAATGAAATTTGACCTTGAGCTAGTCAGTAAGTCTTGAAATTTGGAACACTCAAAAATGGCACATTGGTGGGCGCCAAGATCACTCTGTGATCTCTTGTTTTAAGAGTTTTGAAATCATGGTGTCTTAATTTGGCGGAAACTACTTGGACCACGAATTATAAACCTTGGTTGTAAACAAAGAAAGGGCGGTCACTCTTCCTAGACATGCAAATAATGATAAATACGCAAATGTTCAGGTAGATTGAACACAAAAGTAGGATTTACATCGACACCTCCTTTGCGGAGAGCAGAATCAGTCTCAGTGAATTATCGATTTTTGTTTTCTTGAAAATAAAACCAATAAAATATTGTTCTATTTGATGTTTCCTTTTTCATATTTAAACATTTTTATGAATTAATAGAAAGCAATTTTCAATATCTCCGAATGGCATTTTCCAAAATGATATCAACTTCTCAATTCAGACCGATAACAAATGATGTGATCCTCCTTTGTTAAACTTTATAGATGAAATGGCCAGTAATTGTCGGCAGTTAGGGTGACGCTTCGTGTCAGTTTTGTTGTTCACAGTTTTATCTCGGTTAAAGATTATAGTTGATCTTTTATTAGTATCATAAAATTCAGAATTTTTCAGATTTCTTTCTTCGAAATACTATTAAATTTATATATAACTAGAGCTATCACTGAAGGTGGTGAAAGTACCTCCCGCACACACTGACACTACATTGCAATTTAATGCACAGAATGTAAAGTAACAAAAAACAAAGTCAATAACGCTGATGAGTAAAGTTTGTAATGGAGTGGTCTTTTTTGGGTGAAATCTTATTTTTCCGTAAAAAAAATCGCGGTTTTAAATTTCGTGCTGTTAATTGACTGCAAATATAGCGAAAATTAAACCTCCGGGAAATTTTAACCCGTATACAGTTTTTGCTTTGTATAGTTGATAATTAAAATTTTTTCTTTGTAAAATTTAAAAAATAAGAAAAAAGGTTCAGCTAAAAAACAATTTCATCGCAGAAATTTACCAGTCTTATTATCTAAGTAAAACCCATTGCACATGTAATCTTTAAATTTGTATTACTTGGTAAAATTTTTTGTTTTTTGTTTTAGAACAATCGGGGGGGAAAATGTGGCTTACAAAAAGAAATTCCTTGATAGACGAAATATTTCAAAAATCAGTAAGTAGTACTTTAAAATTTTAGGTTCAAAAAATTGGCGGGAATAAAAAATCTTCAAGTTGTAGTTCTTTTTGTGTGCCTGCCCTTTGGGGTTTAATTGTTTTTTTTAAAAACAAATTTCTGGTTCAGTTGATAGAAGTCAATATATGCGTTACCGGGGCCCCGGGAAAATTTTGTAATCAATCGTCCGAACGAAAACCTGAATCGGCGCCCCCCCCACCGCTTTCCCAATATTACAATTTTGAAAAACGTAAAAATTTTAAAGAAAAAACATGTCTGCATTAAAACGAGTTACCGGTCAGTGCGTTTTTCCCCATACAATAAAAGACAGTTATTCATGTTATTGTGATCGTTACCTTTTTTTAAAAATTTCGATTTTTTTCCAGAAAATACTTGTAAGGATAAAATTACCGAGGCTTTGAGGACACCGTGTCGTAACTAGTCAAAAAACCCAAACACCGAGAGTACCGATCAGGGCAGATATTTTTATTTCCTCATTCTTGACGGAATTATAAAATACAATGTTCAAAGTATTTACACAAAATAACCCTCTGCTAAACATTCATTTTTTTAAAGAATCTCTCCCGCGGACCGAATGTGTCTTTACAGAAGCTGAGTTTTGGAATTTTCCCCCAGATTCCCAAAAAGGGCCCGGGGTTTGGGCCCCGGATATTTCATTTCACTTATGTTGTACTTCAATAAGAACTCACTTTTTAAAGTTATAATTTCTCTTTGATGTAAAAAAATTTCATTTTAAAACTTTTTTTAAAAAGACCGATTTGAAAAACATCCCACTCCGTTTCTTTATCTTCGGTTTGCCATCCCTTTTATCCCCCCCTTTAAAAAAGGAGGGGATATTTTTTTCAGAGTCGGTGGGTAGGTCGGCTGTCAGTCGGTGGGAATTAGCCCTATCCTTTTCCCGGATGATAACTCAAAAACGTTTGGGCCTGGATCTGAAAGTTGATAGGGAGGTTGGTCATCAGCGTAGATCCCCCATTGATTTTGGATCTGTATGTCAAAGGTCAAGGTCACAGTGCCCCTGATAGTAAAAGGGTTTCCGGATGAAACTAAAGAACATTGGGCCTGGATCATGAAATTTGATAGGGGGTTGATAATGACCGCAGATGACCCCTATTTTTTTGGGGCAGATGAAAAGGTAAAGGTCCGTGACCCTGAAATAAAAGGGTTTTTTCCGGGATGAAAACTCAAAACCTTGGCTTAGGGTCACGAAATTTTGATGAGAGGTTGCCGCCCAAAAGGTGACCCCTATTGATTTTGAGGTCATAGCAAAAGTAAAGGGGTCACGTGACCGGGAAACAGTAAAATGGTTTCCGGGAAACAACCAAGACCTTTTGGGGCCCGTATGGGAAATTTGATAGTTGGGGTTGCCATGACCGCAGATGACCCCCTATGATTTTGAGGTCATTAGTCAAAGGTCAAGGTCACATTAGCCAGGAACAATTAAATGGTTTCTGACTGTCCAAAACCATAGGGCCTGGGCTTTGATATTTGGTATGTACAAAATCTAGGGGTCCCTACCAAAGTGTTCAATTTTTTCCCTGGGGTCAAATAGGCCCCACCACTAGGTCAATGGTTTATTGTTTTATAAAAAAAACTTCTTGCCCAAAAACCACGGGGTCTGGGCTTTGTATTTTGTTATGACATCATCAGATCCTCTACAAAGTTTATTCAAATTATTCCTCTAGGCAAATAGGCTCCGCCCGGGGGGTCACATGTTACAATACTTTTTGGGGGAAAAACTTTGAAATTTCTTGTAAAAACCGCAAAGTTTTGGGTTTTGGGTTTTTTTAATGTAGCTTTATTTAGGGGTTCCTACCAATTTTGTTAAAGTTATCCCTCTCGGTCAAATAGGGCCCGCCCAGGGTCAATGGTTCATATAGACTTAATGGGGAAAAAAACTTAGAATTTTTCTGTCCAAACTTACATATTAAAATTTTGGACCAATGTAAGTTTGAGGGGCAAGATAAACCCCTTGACAGAGTTGCCCCTTGATCTTGACCTAGTGACCTACTTTCCATTTCTGTACTACGCCTTCAGATTTGGCCCAAAAGCTGATTTGGTACTGAAAAAAATTTTTACATTGTTATTGACCTAGTGATTTCTTTCACATTTTTAAAGGGTACGGGCTTCAAATTTTGGACCAATGCATAGTTTTTTTTTCCCAAAAAAAATTTGCCCTTGATTTTGACCTATGACCTAGTTTCCATTTCTCAAGCTCGCCTTAAAATTTAAACCCAAAAGCATATTTTGTGTACTGAAATGAACTTTGATTTGATATTGCCAGTGACCTACTTTCACATTTCTAAAGGTACAGGCTTAAAATTTGGGACCATTTGCAAAGTTTTGTGTTCCGAAATAAAATTTGACCTTGTTTTGACTAGTGACCACTTTCCATTTTTGAAAGTACAGGTTTAAAATTTGGCCAAGGGGAAATTTTTTTTTTGTTCCAGAAAAAAATTTGCCCTTTGATTTTACCTAGGGGACCTGTTTCACATTTCAAGCACGCCTTCAAATTTGAACCAAAAGCATACTTTTGTGACAAAAAACTTTGATTTTGAGATTGACCTAGGCCCCTATTTTCACATTTCTAAAGGTGGGCCCCTTAAAATTTTGGACCACTTGATAGTTTTGTTTCCAAAATAAAATTGACCTTGATTTTGACCTATGACCTATTTTCTACATTTTCAAGCTACACCCTTAAAAATTTGAACCACAGAAAATTTTTTTGTGTCTGAAAGAATTTTCGATCTTAAGTTTGACCAGTGACCTCTTTCACATTTTTGAAGGTACAGGCTTAAAATTTTTTTTTTTGGGACTGCATCATTTTTTTGGTTTGAATTAAAAATTTTACTTTTGATTTTTATTGTTACTTGCTTTCACTTTTCCCAAAGTACCCCCCAAATTTTTGGAGACATGCATATTTCTGTTTCCCGAAATGAACTTTCCCTTGAAATTGATCTAGGACCTGCTTTAAAACTTTTCTCAACCCCGCTTTCAAATTTGGACCACAACACATTGTTTTGTACCTAAATGAAATTTGACTTGAGCTAATTTTTTGAAAATTCAAAAAGGGCTCAGTGGAGGGCCCAAGATCTCTTAATCTCTTTTTAGGTTAATGGGTTTAAAAGGTCAAGGTCAGATTAAACCAAATATAGTACTTTTTTTTACAGTGAATATAATTTCTGTTCCTTGTGAAATTTACTAAATCTAAAGGGGTCATTTCGTGTTGAGACCCTTTTTTTTTTTTGTTTTTTTTTTTTTTTGCACAGTCGATAAATTTTGAAAAGACATTTCTGCACTTGTTTCAAGGGGACCCCAACAAATGATTCTTGAATTTTTTTCAAATCAAGAAATTAAAAAAAATTTTTGATGGGTTTTCAGGGTGATGTCTCTTTAAAATCAAGACCTATAAGTAAAATTTGATAAATGCAGTGACCATTTGTTTTTTACGTGATCAACTTAGCCTCTTGAAATAAACCACCCTCGGATTCTAAATAAAAAGGGGACCCCCCGTCGAAATGATTTGGATCCATAGAATTTAAAAAACCAGTCAAAAATGTTTAATACTTGCAGTGGGTGCTGAAAAACAAAAAGGGAGTGCCGCGCGAGCACTGTTTTGCGTCAGTGCAAATTACGGCCCATTATCAAATGACAATCAACCGTTTGCACGTTTTTGTTATCTGGGGGTGTTACCAACAATTTCCTGCTTGACAGTAGATGGTTTTGAGATATCAGACCGAAATTTATACTTTTCTGCATTTTTTACGGCCCCCGATTTTTTTCGTTTTTTCACTTTGAATGGGTTTGAAAAGTCAAAAAATGGGCCCAAAACCCACAAACTGGAAAATTTTAAAACCCCGGGTTTTTTTTATGTTTAAAATTTTTTTATTTTTTCGGGATAACAATCTTTTAACGAATTCTTTCCCCTTTTGTTAATTCAGGATAATTACAACTTACTTTTATTACCCCACGGGTTGAAAACCAGTTTCAGGGCTATGGGAATCGTTTTTTTTTCCGTCCGTCCTTTGTCCGTCCGTGTCCGCAATTTGTTCCCGTCCATAACTCTGTCATCCATGAAGTGATTTAAATATTACTTGACAAAATTTTCCCCCCTGAGAGCGAGTGTCACCCAAAAACCGGACCCCACTAAAAGTCAAGGTCAAAATTTGGACCCAAAGGGTCAACAGGGTTTTTTTCCGCCCGGCCCAAAAAACCCCCATTCTAAGGGGTTTTTAATTTACTTGGCATAAATTTTTTCCCATGATGAGACGCGTTCGGGAAAAACCCGGGACCCCTACTAAAAGGTCAAGGTCCGGGTTGGGGGTCAAAGTAAACACAGCTTTTTTCCTGTCCGTACATAACCTCCTACCCGAAGGGTTTTTAAAAATTTACCTGGAAAATTTTCCCCCAGAGAAAACTGTCATCGTAAAACCTAGCCCCCAGTTTAAAAGGGTAAAGTCACTTTGGAGGTAAAAGGAAAAGGGCTTTTTTCCTGTCCCGTCCATAACCTGCCGTCCAGGAAGGATTTTAATATTACTTGGCACAAAGTCCCTATACTAGACAATGTTCTTGCAAAACTTTCAGACCCCTACTTAAAGGTCAAGGTCCATTTAGCGCAAATTTTTAAATAGCTAAAAGGGTCTTTTCGTGGGGTCCATAACTCTGACATTCAAAAGGGGATTTTAATATTATTGGGCAAAAATGTTCCCATGTGAGACGCGTGTCATGCCAAATCCCGGACCTTAGCCAAAGGTCAAGGTCACAATTGGGTCCAAAGGGTAAAAGGGTTTTTTTCCGTCCGATCCGAACCGTCATCCATAAAGGATTAAAATATTGTTTGGATAATGCCCCCCATATAGAGACTGTCATGGCAACACCAAGTCCCTACTTAAAGGTAAAGGCCCCAACCTTGAGATAAAAGGGTAAGGTTTTTTTTTTCCTGCCATCTATAACTTTGTAGAAAAACAGGATTTAATACATTTGGGCACAAATATTCCCTGGATGAGACAACTTTGATGGAAAAACCCAAGCCCGGGGTTAATGTCAAGGTCACACTTAGAGACCAAAGGGCAACACGAGAATGCCTTTGTTGGAGCTTTTCCCTGATGCGGGGATTTTGATGTAACTTGGCAAAAGTTCCCCAACATAAGACGGTTTGATCGCAAAAACCCGGGTTCCTAGGTCTTGGGTCAAGGTCATTTTAGGGGAAAAAGGGTAAAAAATTTCAAGAATATTTTGCCCCGGCATTTTTTTTATGCATGGGGGATTTTGATGTAATTTGGCCCCAAAGTTCACCCCCATGAGGCCCCCTTGTTTTTAAAATTACTCCCTTTGTTGTTACTAAAATAGTTTTTTTTGTAATTTTTTTATTGGCCGAGAGAAAAACAGCCCATTTTCTGTGGTAAAACATGCATGTTACACCAATTTTTAGGTGTTTTTTGACCTTCTCTACCGGAAAGGTTTTTGTGGAAATTTAAATTATATAAATTTACTTTTTTTTTTTTTTTTTTTTTTTTTTTTTTTTTTTTTTAGATTAATTTCCCTTTTTGTTGGTTTTTAAAAATAACTATAGATAACTTTTTTTATAATTTGGCAAAAACATTTCAATATGAAGAAAAACTGGGGGTTTTTTATATGCACATTTTAAAATCCAATGTGTTTTAAACATTGTATATATAGACAATATTTTTATACATCATTGACAGATATCAGTTCATTATGTTAAACTCCCGTAAGAAAATAGGTCCTTCATGGGGGATTTGTTTTGCATGGAAATACTCATTCACTTGTTATTTTCTACAATATTTCAGGAAGTGAATTGTAAAATTTCAGGTTTTGTCGGTCTAAAAAGGAAGGGCAATTAAAGCTTCATAAGTTTTAAATTTGTAGGTCTGGCAAAGCAAAGATATTACAGAGCACCAGCAAGTGTTAATTTGTCAGGTATAACAAGGCGGTACGTTTACGGAGCTCTCAGAAAGTGTTAATTTGTCAGGTCTAACTAGGCAAGGCACAATTACAGAGATCTAAGTAAGTGTTAATTTGTAAGGTCTAACAAGGCAAGGCAAGATTACAGAACTGTCAGTAACTGTTAATTTGTCAGGTTAAAAAGGAAAGGCTTAATTACAGACCCTTTCAGTAAGTGTTAATTTCAGGTCAAACGGGGCCTTACAGAGTCCCAGAAAGTTTTTAATTTTAAGGTTTACAAGGAAAGGGCAAATTTACAGAGCACCAGTAATTTTAATTTGCAGGTCTAACAAGGAAAGGCACAAAATACGAGCTCTAAGTGAGTTTTTATTTGTAAGTTCTAACAAGGAAAGGCAAAAAGGCAAGATTGCAGAGCACTCAGTAAGTGTTAATTTGTCAGGTTTAACAAGGCAAGGCATAATTACAAAGCTCTCGGTAAGTGTTATTTGTAAGTTCTAACAAGGAAAGGCAAGATTACAGAACGCCATAACTGTTAATTTGTCGGGTTTTTAAAAAGGCAAGGCATATTACAGAGTCTCAGTAATGTATTTGTCAGGTCTAAAAAGGAAAGGGATGATTATAGAAAAGTGTAAAATAAAACTGTTGCATTTCAGTGTATGAAAAGGACCCACCCTGACGTGTAAAAAAGATTTGTGCATTTTTGGGACACAAGTGATGCGGGACTTTTGGAGGAATTGGAAAAAATTTTTGATTGATTTAAATGAACTCTCTTTTTTTCTGGGGGAGTAAGGAAATTTTTAAATTTTCGATTTGAGTGAAAAGTAAAATTCCCATTTTTTTGTGTTTTAAACAGAAGTACCCATTTTGACAAAACTAAAAATTTCTTTCCTAAAAAAATAAAGATTTCCAGTATACCCTACCCCTTAAAAAACAATTGGGAATTTGTATTTATTTTTAAACCCCCGCCCTGAAAAAAGGGGGGTGTATTATGTGAAACCCAGGGGGGGGGCAGCGTCCAAATCAGCCCATTCTCTTAAGTAAAACATTTAATCTTTTCACCAAACTTGTGACAAAATTTGGGGCTAATATCTGGGCCTTGTTCAAACCACCCAAATTGACCAGGCCCCTAAATGGCCCTTGAATTATAAAAAAAACGAAATTTCCTTGCCGCACTCGGTCATACAGTTTTATCGCTTCACCAAACTTGCTGAAAATGTGGTGGGCAAATTTTGGGGCCAAAGTTCGAAAACCCAAACCCCAAATCGCCCACACCCCGGGGTTTAGGCCCCTAAATTTACTGAAAAACTGAAAGCCCCCTAAGTCAAAAAGTTTTAAACCAATTTTCATAAAATTGTGACAAGTTTGTTGGAAAATTTTTGGGCCAATTTTGATAACCGTCCAAAATCGCCAAGCACTCTTGGATATTGGCCCTTAAATTATTTAAAAAAACTACGAATTTACCCTTTGTCTGCTCTCTAATCGAACGTTTTCATCTGACGGGTGTTTTTTGTAACAGTTGGGCACTTTTCTTCAAAGTTGGAAAAAAGGTCTTACAACGTATGTTATTGCCAAAATGATTGCTTCTCCTGGATATAAAAGATGGTATTTGAACCAAATTTAAAATATTGGTGATCCTTTTTAAATTTTGCTCTTACCAAGAAAAGAACCTCCAACCTACGGCTGAGAAGTTGAAAATTCTGCTGTTACACCTTGGTGTCTGTTTTACAGGATATATAATGGTTGTATAATTTTCAGAAAGAAGGCTATACTTTATATAATGGGTTTTTTGAATAAATTTAAATTTGACTAACAAGCTTTAATCACAAAATGATATTATTTGACTATATTTAGGCCTGTAGCATTGAAAATTTTCCAAAATTTGATCAAATTTTATTTAAAACATGTTTAAAAAATGAAATGTCACAAAGCAAACTGCTTAATTAATTTATACCCCATTTTGGGTTTAATTTGGCAAAATAACCATCATTTGTGCCCTGTTATGAAGACTTAAAGTTTCCGGTCTTTGGGATTTTTAAAAAAAGGGTGACGACAAACCGTTTGGGGGAATGCTCCCAAAAAAGTGTTCTATCATTTTTACTAAATTTTCAAAAAGATGTCCAGAAATATTTTTTTGCAAAACCGTGTTTGAACACTTTTTTATGCCCCCCAAGGGGGGATATAGTTTTTGAACCCTCCTCTTTCGGTCTGTCAAACTTCCCCAAATTTTTGGTCCGGTCCATATTTTTGTATCGATGGGGGATTTTCAAGTAACTTGGGGGAATGTTACCACAGAAGATGACGTGTCGCGCGCAAGACCCCGGCCGTAGCTCAAAGGGCAGGTCACATTAGACATTAAAAGGGCATTTTTCAGAATTTTGGGGGGTCCGGGGCCATATCTTTTCTCGATGGATGTTTTTAATAACTTGGGATGTTGTACCAGAAGACGACAGTCACGCGAAAAACCCAGGCCCGTACTTTAAAAGGGCAAGGGCAATTAGACATTAAAAGGGCATTTTTCATGATAGTTGGGGTTCCGGGGCCAAATTTTTTTGTCATCCCTGGATGGATTTTCAAGTAACAGCATAATGTGTACCACAGTAAATGACGGTCCCCTGCAAGACCAGGCTGTACTCAAAGGCAAGGTCCCCTTAGACGTTAAAGGGGCTTTTATGATGTGCATTGATGGGCGGGCCGTCCATATCTTTGTCATTTTGCAGGATTTTAAAATAACTACGCATGAATGTGGCACAGTAAAACCATGTGTGCGCGCAAGCCCAGGGCTGTAGGCAAAGGGCCTAAACTCTTAAACCCGGGCCCTAACTATTATTCAAAGTTCCATCGGGGGCATTGCATCCAGGAGACAGCTCTTATTATCAGCAACGCACCCTCATAATTATTTGCCAATTTTAAAACCCCCCGAGCGAAAAAAAAAATGTTCAAAAAATGGTTTTTCTAGAAATTATTTTAATGAACAACTGTCAAATTTTCCTTTGCAGAAAAGGGGAATAAAGTTGACTAATAGTAAATTTTTAACCTACAGAAAGAAAGAACATGAGTGAAGGAAAAAAGTCAAACAGCAGCTGGAACATGACCTTGACCCAAGGATGTTTTAAAAAGGGCCCCCTTATCAAAAAAAAAATTTTCACTTCAGGTGAGCCCATATGGATCTTACTGAGTCTGATATTTTTTTGTCACTTGATGAATCCGTTGTATTTGGGTTAAGTAGGGCAAAAGGGCAGGTCACCAGTGCGATTGTAGTCATGGATTATGAAAGTCAGTAATTTTTGGGGGAGATAGGGAGTTTAAGTTCATGGTCACCATGAAAAAATTTCTGTCAAAAACTAAGAATACATTGGGAGAGCCCTTAAAATTTGAGCACACTGTTATGGCAGAAAGTGCACTTTTTTTTGGGGTTTAGGGACAAAATGAAGTTTAAAGGGTTGAGGTTCAATACCTTGAGAACATTTAGGTTTTGGTCTCAACTTCATGCCGATTGTTAAGGGTCAGAAGTGACCCCTTTCCAGGTCACAAAATACGTCAGTCTGAAGTTACCTAGACCCCCGTCTTGGGGATTGGGGGCATTTATTTTTTCAGACAGTGTTATTTTTACCTATAGTCCTTTTAAAAAATTTTTAAAAAAAAATTTGTGCTTAAAGTTTTAAATAAATTTTACTTGAACATTTGTTAGTGACTATTCAAAGAATAGGGAGAGCTATTGCACTACCCCCTGCATTTTTGTAAATAAGCTGGTACTCGTAACCCCTTGTGGGGAAAGAATTAAACTTCCACAACTTTTTCACTGTGATAAACGACTAACATTTCCGGTTCCATAACCTATTTTACTTTTTTTCAAAAAAATGGCCCTTTTTCGACATAGAAATTTTTGGTTTAAGGTTTTTTTAAGTGGGACCAAAAAATATGGGGAATAGGATTGAAAATCCCCACACTTGTTCCCTATGAAGATCTGACCTGCATTGCAAGGGTTCCCTTTAATCATTTTGCTTTTTTTTCAAAATTATGCCCCCTTTTTTGACTTTGAAAATTTTTTTTTAAGGTTTTGTATGTAAATTTGGTATCTCAGTACCCACTAAAGGAAGGGTTGAAACTTCACACACTTGTTCACTTGATGATCGGTTGCATTTCACGGGTTCCCTAATTCTGCTTTGCATTTTAAAAAATTATGCCCCCTTTTTTGGACTTTAATATTCTTCAATTGACAAGGCTGTTTAATGTCGAGTGTTGCTGTCCCCTTTAAAGCTCTTGTTTGGTTTTATCCCAAACAGTTGTTTTAGCTAAAATGTAAAGGGGGCCCTGTGCTTTTTGGCGTTTACACTGCTTTTTTTTTTTTTCAATGAAAAGATTTTTTAATGTTTTACAAGATAAAGATAATAGGCCAATTAAAACCTAAACTTGTTTTGTTTGGTTTTCCATGCTGTTCCCCCCTCCATGAAAAATCGCACATTTGTAACATATAAATTGAAATACATGTCAATTTTTTGCTCACCTGTCACAAAGGAAAGGTGAGCTTTTGGATCGCGCAGCATCCTTTTCCGTCCGTGCGGCGTAAAAATTTTGCTTGTACCCCTCTAGAGGGGCCCTTTTTCTGGATCTTTATGAAAATTGGGCAGAATGTTCCCCTTGATGATATCTAGGTCAAGTTCGAAACGGGTCAGTGCGGTCAAAAACTAGGGCGTGGGCTAAAATAGAAAAAACCTTGTGCCTCTCTAGAGGGGCCCTATATTTCACAAGATTTCATGAAAATTGGTCAGAAGTTTTACCTTGTGATATCAGGTCAAGTTCGAAACTGGGGCACGTGGCATCAGAAAATCGTGTCAAAAAAATAGAAAAACCTTGTACCCCTCTAAAGGCCATATTTTTTTAGGGATCTGTAGAAAAATTGGTCTAATTTCTCTTGAGATAACTAAGGGAAGTTCGAAACTGGGCCACGTGCGGTCAAAAACTAGGGCATAGTTAAAAAAAGAAAAAACCTTTTGACCTCCTAGAGGCCATACTTTTGAATGGACTTCAAAAAAATTGGTCGAATGTTTACCTTGATGTATCTAGGTCAAATTTGAAAGTGGTCACGTGCCATCAAAAAAAGGGGCATAGGTCAAATAAAAAAAAAACCCTTTTGCCCTCTAGAGGCCCTATTTTTCATGGGTCTGTTAAAGTTGGGTTAATGTTCTTTGAGATATCAATCAAGTTCGAAACAGGGGCAAGTGCGGGAAAAAAAAGGTGTAGGTCTAAAAAAGAAAAAACCCTTTTGACCCCTAGGGCCCCTACTTGTGAATGGATCTCCATAAAAATGGTCGAATGTTCATCTTGATGATATCTAGGTCAAATTTTGAAAAAGGGGGCACGTGCCGCGAAAATAGGTCAGTAGGTCAGAAATGAAATACGTTGTGACCCCTCTAAGGCCCCCTATTTTTCATGGGGTTGTAGAAGTTTTTTTGAATTTATCTTTATGATATATAGGTCAAATTTGAAACTTGGTCAACTGCGTCAAAAATAGGTCAGTAGGGCTAAAAAAAAAAAACCTTTTGACCCCTTTAAAAGGGGGTACCCTTGAATGGATCTTCATGAAAAATTTGGGCGAAAGTTCACCCCTTTATGATTTAGTCAAGTTTGAAAGTGGGTCCCCCTGCCTTAAAAAACTAGGTCGTAGGTCAAAAATAAAAAAACCTTGTGACCTCTCTAGAGGCCTCTTTTCATGGGGTCGTATGAAAGTTGGGTTGAATTTATCTTTTATATTTTTTTAGGTCCGGTTTTAAACTGGGTTTAACGCGGGGTTAAAAAAAATAGGTCAGTAGGGCTAAAACTAGAAAAATCTTTTGCCCCCTTTTAGAGGCCCAATTTTTCAATGGTCTTCAGAAAAAATTTATCTAAGTTTACCTTGATGATATCTAATCGTTTTGAAAAAGGGTCACTGCGGTCAAAAAATAGGCCATAGGTATAAAAAAAAGAAATTTTTGTGACCCCTAAGGCCATATTTTTCAGAGATCTTCATGAAAATTAGTGAGAAGTTACCTTTATGATACTTGGGAAAGTTCAAAACAGGGTCACATACCTTCGAAAACTAGGGCAAAGTCAAATAAAAAAAAAACCTTGTGCCTCTCTAGAGACCATTTTTCAATAGATCTCATAAAAATTTTTCGAATTTTTTATCTTGTAATACTGGTCAAGTTCCAAAGGGCCATGAGCTCAAAAGTAGGTACTATGTCAAATAATATTAAAAAACGAGGTCATACCAAAACTGGGGCATGGGGAACAGGGGAGCGATTTAGGGCCATCATGGTCCTTTGTTAAAACGCCTGCTTAGAATGAGAGCACAGGGGAAAGGGTGGCAGGGGGCAAGTTCGATCCCCCAAGCGGGCCGATGTTTTCCCCTGAAGATTTGTAAAACCCCTTATTCTGAATCATTTGTCCTCCACCTCTGATTCATGTGGGGGAATTGGAAGTTACTTGCAGAGAACAGGGTTTTTTACGGGGCAGAAACCAGAACACTGGTTAGGTTAACTGCCCACCGTTACATATCTGAAATACTGCTGAAAAAAAAACAGCATTAAACCCAAAACAAACAAAACATATTTTTAATAAATTGCATTATTATAAAACCACAAAAGAACAAACGGACATTTTGATTGATGTTTTACAGGATGTGGTGATGCATAATAAAAAATTAGCAAAACAAAGAGAAAAACCCCCAGGGGGAAATCGTAAAAGTGCGTCTTTCCCAAGGGACGAAAATGATGTGAAAGAAAACATGATCGAAGGAGGGTACAGAATTTGTTCTATCACCGCAACAAATTTCCCACATACCTGGGAAACTAAAAATTTTAAATGCCCCAGGATAAGCGACAAATTTTGGAATCGGATTTATTCACTTTTCAAATTTCGGCAGCAATGTCCGAGAAAAGTTCCTTTTACAAAATTATTTAAGAGGTTTGGAAAAAGAATCATGTAAGTTTTTTTATATGTTGATACCAAAATAGAGACAATAATATATGTTAAAGTCAGTTACTGTTTCTCTGTAGATGTTGTATATACATACTGCATAAAGGCATTGCAATTTTAGCTTATTTCTGCTGCGCAGCTTTTGTAACTTTAAATAATGTAGATTATTGACTTTATTTGAAGTATTTCACATATCACTAAAGTTTTCTGTATATCATATCAAAGTACATAAAGTACCTATAACACTTAATGTCCCAGAAAATAAGTCTTTCGTACTGAAACCTATTATGACCCAAAAACATTTTGAAGTGAAAGTGTTTGACTTGGGCATAAAAAAATTTAAAAATTTTTAACCCGATTATTTAACCCCAAAAGGAAAATTTCCTTAAAAAATTAATTTTTATGTTTAAACATTTTTGGGAACTTTTTGGGAAAAATCTATGAAAAAAAAGTTTTTCCACCACCCCATAACCTTTTAAGTTTTTATATAACTAATTTATGATAAGTAGATAGGTCTTAAATAGCAGAAAAGTCCTTGTGTTATAGGGTTGCAAAAAAGTGTATGTACAATTTCATAATAATGCACTTTAAAAAAATATGTGACAGTCATGCTGTTGGTATTTTTAAAAAATTTTTGCTATGGGTTTCAGAGTGGAAGGAACAATTTTGTTGAAAAATCTTTAAAAAAAAATAAAAAATAACTTTTTAGCACACCTGGTCAAAGGCTCTGTTTAGCTTTGTGACCTCTCAATGTCTGTCGGCGGGGTGCGCTGTGTCCTCAACATTTTCAAAAAAAACCTTCTTTTTGAAAAAACCCCTGGGCAGAATTACACCCAAAATTACAGGAATGATCCTTTGGGGGGCCCCCTTTCAGAATTATTCAAAGAATTGAAATTCCTGCGAACTCTGGTTTCCATGGGAAAAAAAAGGAAAAAATTTAAAAAAACTTCTTTTCCAAAAAAACAATGCATAACCTTTGTATTTGGTTGTGTAGCTCATTAGTGGGCCTCTGCCAAAATTTTTCAAAATTACCCCCCAGGGTCAAATAAAAGGCCCCGCCCCGGGGTCACATGGTTTATAAGCTTAATAGGGAAAACTTTGAAAAACTTTTGTACAAAACCACACACCCAGGCTTTTAATTAATGTGCATCATCAGTGGTCTCTACTAAGATTGTTCAAATTTCCCCTAGGGTCAAATATGGCCCCCCCCGGGGTCTCAGTTTTACATAGACTTACATATGAAAAAAAATTAAAAAAACTTCTTGTCTGAAACCCAATACTAGACCTTTTTTATTTGGGTTTTTTAGCATTGTCTTAGGTCCTCTCCAAAAAATTTTCAAAATTACCCCCCGGGGGGAAAAAAAGGCCCTGCCCTGCGGGGCCAAAGTTTTATTAGACTTATATAGGATTTTTTTTTTTTTTTAAATCTTCTTTTCTGAAACCATAAACCTATGCTTTTATATTTGGATGTGCATTTTAGTATTTTTTCCTCAACCAAAATTGTTCAAATTATGCCCTGGGGTTAAAAGAAGCCCCACCCTGGGGTAACTTAGTTACTTGTGATTTTTATAGGAAAAAATATTTAAAAAAACATTTGATCCTATTTTCCCAAAAGGTTTTAAAAATAATTACCTGATGACCCAAGTAATTTTTCACTTACCTTGAAACCTTTACCAACGACCACTTTTTTTGTTTTTAGCTCGACTATTCGAAAAATAGTCTAGTATTTTTTACTCACCCGGGTCTGCGCACACCTTGGTTAAGTTTTTGGGACAAGTAATCAGCCCTCAAAAAAAAGGGTATAGCTTTGAAAAAAATTTCTTCTTTTTCTAGGTCAATTACCAACCTTTCCCGGGAAAATCCCAAATCTGCATTATTTGAGCAAATTTGCCCCCCTTTTTTATTAGAAAATTTTGGGTTAAAATTTTTACATGCAATTACTATCTCCAAAACTAACGCAGATATTTTATTTGAAACTTCCATAGTCTTCAGGGTAAAAACTAGTTGTAGCAGCAATCCCCCAACTTGCTTTATTTTTGCCAAATTATGCCCCCTTTTGGCTTAAAAATTCTGGTTAAAATTTTTTCGTGCAAGTAATAAACTATTTTTTAAAAGGCATATGATTTGGGAAAATTTTTTCTTTTTCTAGATCAATTACCCCCCCCACGGGTCAAGACCCATAACTTACATTTATTTTGACAATTGCCCCCCTTTTTGACTTAGAAAATTTGGTTAAAGTTTTCCATGCAAATTACTATCCCAAAATAATGCGATATTTATTTGAAAAATTTAAAATTGTCTTCGGGGGTTTTAAAAATAGTTGTAGCAGCAAGTCCCCAAAATTACTTTCATTTTGGCCAAATTATGCCCCCTTTTGGACTTAGAAAAATTTGGTTAAATTTTTTGGGCAGTCATACAACATTTCTAAAGGCATATAGATTAAAACTTTTTTTTCTTTTTTCTAGATCAATTACCCCAACCCAGGGTCAATCCTAAACCCGACATGTTTTTTGAGCAAATTATGCCCCCTTTTAGACTTAGAAAATTTTTTGGTTTTAAATTTACTGCAAATTATTATCTCCAAAAAATAATGCGATATTGATTTGAAACTTTTCAGTGTCTTGGGGGTTTTAAAAACTAGTTGATAGGGGTAAGTCCCCTAACTCGACCTTCATTTGGCCCCAAAGCCCCTTTTTTGGGCTTCGAAAAATTTTGGGTTTAAAATTTTTCATGCATTTTACTCCAAAACTAATGCGATATTGAATTGAAATTTTCCCTGTGCCTTTGGGGGTTTTAAAAAATTGAAACAGCAAGTCCCCCTAACTATATGCATTTTTGGGCAAATTATTCCCCCCTTTGAATTAAAACTTTTTGATATTTAAATTTTTTGGGGAATATTTCCCGCTTCTGGGTCAAAATTTTTTTAATAGTCGAGCTTGACTGTCTTCACAGCTCTTGTTTAAGATACAGCCTTGAAATTTGATGCAACACATTTTTGCACACCAAACGTAAAACGAATATCATTGACCCCTGAAAAGGACCTACTGACTTTCTTAAAATTTTATCATCATTTGATCTTTGAAACATAGCTATATTATCAGGTGAGCGATCCCGGGTCATTATACCGTTTGTTTCAGTTTTCCAATGTTCGTTCATTTTTTTTATGACCTTTTTTTGGGACATTGATTTTTTTCTTTTATATTGCCCTAAATTTTTGTATTCTTTTAAAAAATGTTTTTAGTAATACAATAATGTGTTATTTTTTTTTGATTTAGGAAATAATAGGTAAACTTTTAAACATTAAATTCCCCCCCTTTGTATTGCATTCACTGAGAAATTCGCCAATATCCCTCCATTGGAAAGAAAATTTTTTACAGTGATTTAAAATTTTCCATAGGCTGAAATTAAAAAATCACTGGGCTTTAATCTGTGGATGGGTTTGGGAGTTGGTCTTATTTAAGGTTTTACTGCACTCAACTTTTTTTAAAAACTTCCTCCAAGAATGAGTTCTAAAAATATTTTCGACAACTTCATCTAAGCCCTTTTATGAATCATTGTAAAATTTTTTAAATTGGGATTATGTGGAAAAGATGCGTGATTGTTATGGCTGATTTGAATTAATTTCATTTTAAATGCTTTTCCCAAAGGGGAATTGAAAGGGGTATGTGTCAAAATATTTCTTTTTTTTCTTTTTATACACTTCTCCCCTTTTGTGCAAATGAATTTTAGAAAAATGGCAGAAAAAAAAGAAATGGAATTTAAAAAAGATAAAATTTAACAATTTGTAGATTTTTTTATTTTTTGTCAGTTTCCTTTGTAAATGCATTATTTGGGGCAAGGGTTAAAATTTTATAGGGTATGACATTGATTTGTCTTTTTTTGGACATGCATACCGCTTTTATTGCATTTGAATTTTTGGGAAGGTTGTTTGATTAAAATTTTTCAAAGTAAGACGGTTTAAAAGCTGCTTTCTTTGCCCGAAAAAATTTTTGTCAGAAAAACAAAACAGTGTGCATAACCTGTAGCCATATTTTGATTACAAAAAACAAAACAACAACAAATTTATTGCTTCAGCATGATAAGTCCAACAGAGAATTTTTGGTAATAAACATTTCTTCAAACTTTTTTTAATTTTCTTTTTCAGCTTGCATATATAAGTTTTCTATATATTAAAGTTAATTTTTATTCTGAAAACATCAATCAAGTACTGGAAATGTCTGCTCGCTAACTTGAGCTTTTCTTATTTATTGTTCAGCCATTGTTTAAAGGCATAAGATCTCCACCAAGAGTGATAACCATCTGGATCCCCAAAGTCTTTGTAGCTATAGCCCTTGAATTATTAAACATTGCGAAAGCTGACAATGTCTTCTCTGAAACTGGAGTAGTTCTTGTCTAGTGTTCACCAGACTTAATCACAATGTTAATGGGCATAATATTTCCAACAATTAGGAGATGACCAGCCAGATAGTCTCAATTACTTTTGAGTTATGGTCCCTGAATTACATAAAATTACAAAAATTGACAGTTTCTGATTAATAATGTAAGCAGTTCTTACACAATGTTCTCCAGACTTGGTCATGATGTTTATGGGCAAATTATTTTGTCAGTTGTTAGATTGATAACCAGCCATATAAACATTTGCTCTGTAGTTATGGCCCATGACAAGTAGTTTGCTGAAGAAGTAGGTATTTCACGAGTCATAAGTGATTTGCTGTGATTAATGTATAGAGTGGTGGAACCTATGCTTGCGGTATTCCTGTGCTCGCGGTATTTCGATAAATACGCTCTCTGCAGAAGCACAGATAAAAATATTTCATCATACTTAGTTCAACACCGACCAGTTGTGAAATGCCTTTACAACAAACATAGCGATAGCCGCGCGTGCCACTCACGTGACGTATACAGCAACCGATACATTTTACGCAATCTGTTTTCGTCACACAAATCTCAGACAAATACGTCAAAATCACCCAGCTAAAGATAGTCTTTTAGAAATCATGTATTGAATTCAGATATACCGTATTTTCCCGAATAAACGCCCCCAGGGGCGTTACATTTTCCAAAGAGGGGGCGTCCATTTGAGGTAAAAAAATTAAAAATTAAAATTTTTACAAAACTTAAAAACATCGTTCAAACCAACTGTAAAGTGTTTCTGTGTTGTTTAATTCCCCCAAAACGTAATTATTTGGCATCCAATTTAATGCAGTGTGTCTTAAAATTATGCATTTGAATACGGTACCTCATGTATTCCGTGACACGCTCGCGACATTACACATTACGTCATCATACCCAAACAGCTGTGTACTCCGATAATACTTTCCTTAGTACATGCGGGTAGCAATACACAATGTCAGTGGTTTGACACGCTGCTTATATGCCGGCTTTTAAATTAAAAGTTATTAAAACTGCAGAAGAAAAGGTTAACACTTTGCCGCAAATATGTTTAAAGTCGACAGGAAGCTTGTGCGCGGGTGGTGCAAAAACAAATCAAAAATGGATTTACTGTTTAATTTTCTATTTGATGATTGGATACTTACCGTACTTAGTCTAAACGTTTTGGATTTACGGTACATGTACTGTTTAAAAGTGTGTTTAATTCTTAATACATTGGATACTTACTGTAAATTACTTATTATGTGGACTTATAAAAATGAGATAGGTGATTTTTTTTGTTCTTGTTGACTTTTTTTCCTCCTCCAAAACGGGTGGGGGGCGTTAATTAGAGGGGGGGGGGCCTTAATTCGGGAAAATACGGTAAGATACATTTAAGATCAATATGTGATGAATGTGACGCCTGGCTACACTACGAGTGCCTGTCGAACCATGAAAAGATCGATGTTGATCATAGTATTTTGACGAAGTCCAAATGGCTCTTGCTGAGATGTAGGGAGGAGTAATTATCCTACACACCAAAGAAGTGTAGGAAACATTAGTGAGTTAATCACTGTCGTTGTTTGAATCATTAATTCTTGAACATTCTGTTTTTATATTGCATTATTATACGTTTTTAAGCTTTGTTCTAATAGTGATTCCATTTCTGTAAGAGAAATATACTCATAGAGGCACATACTAAATTTTAAATTCATTTTAAATTTTAAATTCATTTCTTTTGTTTTTCACATAATAAATGAGTAATATTCCAAATATTATACTCGCATATGCTTGATTGTTCATTTTTAGCCTGCTGAAATTTTGTTTCATCCTTAGTTTGATAGATATATCATACCGCCAGCATAGGTTCGTTCCCTTCAGGGGGAAATTTCACATTTTCACGTATGCCGTGTCGATAGCTCACAAGACGACTAAGTCATGTGATGACGCACATCAACAATATGTTTCGATAAAAGGAGGATAACTTTATGTTTTTGTATAGGCAAATTGAAATAATAATCTTTTCTTGCTTCTTAAAAGGATAATATATTTACAAAATACCGTGAGCATAGGTCCACCACTCTATACTGTTGGGCACTCCTGTGAGGAGATATTGATTTCGAAATATATGGATCGTCAATACATAGTAAAGTTCACAATCTCCGATTTTGATTTTGTAATGATTCCAAAAGATACGACTGACCCAGTAACAGAGTTTTGAAAAAGTGATGTTATGTAGTATGAAAATGGATGAGGTTGTATTGACTTAATAACATTTTTCACTTTCAGCAAAGGCTAAAAAATATATTTTTCAGCTTTTTGTCTCATTTTCTATATTCTCTGGTAAGGGAAACACGATAATGTTTTTTAAAGGAATGCCTCAGTTATCATTTATAAGGATTATTACTTGATATTTATGCAAAATATGTTTTTATTTGTTGGTTAGGTTGACGTAAGTATATATAACATTATGACTTAGCTATATTCCAGCTAGCATTATGTATGTCATGCAGAAAAATACTGCTCCATTGTAGTGTCCCCACAAGCAAGATTGCAGTGTTAAGGGTTCCAACTGTTGATTTGGTTTTAAGCTAAACTTCACCAGTGACACATACCATCATATTTCAGATTAATTTCACAGAAATGATCTTCGGTCTCTTTATTGAATTGCTTTGTCACTTCTAATGTAACAGTTGCATGCTACTTAACGGAAGAACAATTCTAATGGTAACATTTGCTTGTTAATTACAATAGGTAGGTAAAGTAACAGAAGAACAAACCAACAACTATCAACAATAAAAAGCTTTATTATGAAAAGTAACAATTCAAATACCTTAAAGGGAAAGGCAATGTTATTCATGTATTTATTCCATCTGCTAGGATTTTTTAAATCATTAAAATGTGAAAGAATGTTCGACTGTAGTAAAAACTTTTTAGAAACAGCTGGTCTGAGTATGATATCACTTCACTTGAATGTTTTTTCAGTATTCTAACATTGCCTTTGAGTTTTTTTTAGAAATGCAAATTGTTGACATTCAGTGGGAAATTTGAGGTTCTTTATTTTTCTCAAAGCACTTTAGCAAAATTATTGCTATATGATAAGCAGCAGCATTTGGAACTTCTCTGAGTTCTGTTTCCTGCAAAGATTCTTTAAAGCACTCAAATGCCTTCAGTGAATTTCCATCTAGAAGATAGCAGTTTGCCAGAATGTTTAGAGCATGATGCCTCTCACGACCTCCTTTTGATTCCTCTACTGATATCTGAAGAAATTTCAGGTTCTTTTTGAAGCTTGAGAAATTTTTGGAAGCATAATTTCCATAGCACAGCAAGAAGTTAGCATAAATGCATGGATGTATTACAATGTTATTGTAACTACCGTCAAATTCAGCTAGAGCACATTCAAACTTCAGTGGATAGGGGACACAGTGAACATCTTTATATGAGAAAATTACATCATGGGCAGCATGTTTTATTTCCTTTTCACCCTGAAATATTATGTCTGGTACTTGCTTGGAAAGTCCATCTCTTGTAAAATGTATACTTCTGTATGTTGAACACCACCCGGAATATATTAAGTACTTGGGTTTTTGTAATAATGTATTAACAATTATCATTGACATTGAATAATTTCTTAAAAACTGATAAATTGTAGCAAGGTACAGTACTCCAGACATTCCATCCATCTTGCTAGCATAGGAAACCATTTCTGTCATATCCTCAGATGAGATAGGTATTGATTCAATGCAAGTTTGAAATGCCTCATCTTCTTGTACAGTTATTTCTCTGAAGCATGCCATTGCAAAATTCAAGACCAAAAACATCATTGTCATTTCTATGAATAGAGAGTTGGTTCCTTCTGGTGGGTCCTCCATAAATGCAGTCATTTGACATAGGATGTGTCTGATGTCTCAGTGTTCAGTTGTAACATACAGTAGTAAATTGAACATGTCTCTGTATAGATGGTATGCTTCATTAGCCTTTCTTGCAATTGAAAAATCGCTTTCCAAGACTTCAAACTTGTAGCCAAGTTTTTCAAAACTGCAGGTTTCTGAAGAAAGAATTTCACGAGGCCATTCCCACTCAGAAGGAAGACATTTTAACACATTTGCAGTGATGTTTGTTCTTATTTTATGTATTTTCTCCAAAATCTGTTTCTTCTGCTGATCATTTTGAAATTTGTGTCCAAACAAATTGATATGGCTGTTGAAATAGTGGTGTAACTGTCTCTGATGTATACAGTCATAGAGCCTGTCCAAACATGTTGCTATACAAACCAGTAAGTTTTCTTCAAACCACATAGAAAGCCCTTTCTCTTCTGACAACCAAAACACAATTGTTTTCATGTTATATGAGCTAAGTTGATCTGGAGCAACTTTGTCGAAATAAAGTTTATGAATTCGTTTCAGAATAAAGTAACAATGTAATTGTGTGTCACTGAAACTCCATACAAGTTCTCGTTCACACAGTAGATAGGATATTCTCCATTCTAGAGAATGATGTTCTGACTCTGGATTGCCGATGGGAACAACATAGCACTTCTTGTTACTCATTTTTTTTTATCAGAGACTTATTTGGCCAGTTGTGCAGACGTCTGCGTGTAATCCATTCTTTTGCATCAACAGGCCATTCCATACATTCTAGTGCATGCGCAATGTCTATCTGTTTGGAAATACCTGGCTTGCCATTTATAAATCCACGTCTACTAACTCGTTCTGTTGATGCACAAGGACCATGGCAATAAAAGACTTTAGAACGTCCATGACAGTAACGATGCATGAGAGATACAGCCAAGTCTGCAAACTTCTTGCTTGACAAAAACACTCCCTCTGTTGTTTCTTCTAGTATTTCTTCAATGGCTACATCATCTGAAATACTATAAAAAATTGGATTCTTGGTGTCAGCAAGGTGCAGTAGTTGTAGACGGGCATAACCTGAATTACACATCCTGGTATCAAGAAGAAATACATTGCCTGTTTTCTTTAAGTCATCCTTGTTTTCGTCTGACATTTTCACAGCTATATTATGAAAAACAATCATTCTGTCAATATCACTCTCTGGTGTCTCAGTGCCTTCACCAACACTGCCACCTTCAAAATGTTCAAGATCATTTCTTACACTGTTCATCAAATGCTCAAGAACAGGCCCCGTGTTCACAAAACATTTTCAGTCTCAGCTGAGTTTGATAATGAAACTTTTTGTCATTTATATCTAGATAGCATGATCAAAATATTTGAAGTTACTAACGATTTTCAAACGATTTTCATAATGGTGGTCATCTCAGTTAGAATTTAACCTGAAGTTTTAGTAAATGATATAAAATTTCAAACTCAAACCAGCTGAGACGAAAAACGTTTTGTGAACACGGGGCCAGAAGTTGTATTTCTAGCCAGTTCAGTTCCATTACTTCCTGATCTGCTTAGGCAGAGTGATGTAGAAATAAGTCTGGATAATTTCTGCGAACTTTCATTTTCACATGCCATTTCTGCGATTCTCTAATTAAAAATATTCAGACACCAGTTAAATTTTATGTTACTTTGTGTAGTGAAAAAAATAAAGGATAATTTTGTGAAAGTTAAAAAAGAAATTATCCATGGTAAAATATTGAGGAAAATGGAGTCAATTTCACTAAAACATTATTATATGCTTGGGTAACTAGGGACTTTTGATCTGCTGCAAACTACACATGTAACGTGCCTGTTTTAGTAAAACGAAGATATTATATTGTGTTGTATGCCTCTGTTTCTCTACCTGTTCATGCATCTGTTATATTTCTTGTCCTTAACTCAGTAACCGTTCAAGGTATGGGTAGTTAGAAAAGAATATGAAGATATACAGAGTGCAACAGCCATATTTGTAGGTCAAATATTTAGGGCTCAAATGTCAAAACTGTTCTTTCCTAATTGAGGCGACTCTCTGACTGGACGCGTTCCGTGGATTACATATTACTAAACCTGAAGATGTTATTTCCTCCATTCTTGAGGAACATAACATACATTCAGTCGACCAGATAGACATATATCAGCAAATTTAAATGTAAACAGCTAAATATTATCGTTACCTTGAAATGCATAGTTAATATTTGGGAAAAAAAAACATTGCGACCCTCTAATTATGCGCAACAAATTCACGCATCGAATTGTAATTGATTAACCGGGTCAATGTCTTATTGCCGTATTTACTCTACTGAAAGTGGTAACCGATTTAATTTGTTGTTGGATTTAACAATTTATGTTAAATATCTTGTGTAAATACTTACCTGATATTTTTTGGCAGTATAAAACAGACATTGCAACCAAAATTTTACAAGATGATCATTTTATACTTATATAGATATGCCCTAGAAGGAACTTTTGCTATGCTTTAACTTGTTGAATAATTGTAATTAATTACACTTTTTCAAATAATTGAAAATAAGTATTAAGTCCAAGCTCAGTTAATTTAATTGTAATTGATTAACTACACATGTAAATATGTCTCCCACCACACAGTGGTGTGGAAGACATATTAATTTACTTTGTCTGTTGGGCAAAGGTCAAGGTCACATATTGAGTTCAAATGTCAAACCTGTCTTGTATTTCATGTACAGAGCACAAATTAAAAACAATTAAAGACATTGACTGCCTATCTCCAATCCATACTGCCTGTTAATTAAAAATGTTTCATGTTTAGTTTGCTATATTATCTTGTCACCACAGCCCCAAAAAGCCCACTGGCCTTTCCCCCATTGATATGCCAAAATGTGTACCTCGTCCTCTGACCTAACACTTAATAATTATGTATTTTCCATAGCTCATGTTTTTATTTCGATGTAAATGAGATGTGGAACCAAAATTTGTAGTCCTGTTTGGCGCCATATAACCTATACTGTGTTGGTGCGCCGTAAAACCCAAATAAATAAATAAATTGTCCTACTAACCTTTTACCACACTGACACGTTTATTCTTGTATCTATCAATTACCAAACAGATACGTGTTGACCCGTGTCTATTGATTATCAGATAGATACATATATTCTCCATTATCGGCCATTTGAACAAAATCCTATATATCCACATGTCTCATAGTCAGTTTGAACAAAAACCTATATATCCACATGTCTCATAGTCAGTTTGAACAAAACCTAAATATCCACATGTCTCATAGTCAGTTTGAACAAAATCCTATATATCCACATGTCTCATAGTCAGTTTGAACAAAAACCTATATATCCACATGTCTCATGATCAATTTGAACAAAACCTAAATATCCACATGTCTCATAGTCAGTTTGAACAAAAACCTATATATCCACATGTCTCATAGTCAGTTTGAACAAAATCCTATATATCCACATGTCTAATAGTCAGTTTGAACAAAAACCTATATATCCACATGTCTCATGGTCAATTTGAACAAAATCCTATATATCCACATGTCTCATAGTCAGTTTGAACAAAAACCTAAATATCCACATGTCTCATAGTCAGTTTGAACAAAAACCAATATATCCACATGTCTCATGATCAATTTGAACAAAATCATATATATCTGCATGTCTCATAGTCAGTTTGAACAAAAACCTATATATCCGCATGTCTCATAGTCAGTATGAACAAAATCCTATATATCCACATGCCTCATAGTCAGTTTGAACAAAATCCTATATATCCACATGTCTCATAGTCAGTTTGAACAAAATCCTATATATCCACATGTCTCATAGTCAATTTGAACAAAATCCTATATATCCACATGTCTCATAGTCAGTTTGAACAAAATCCTATATATCCACATGTCTCATAGTCAATTTGAACAAAATCCTATATATCCACATGTCTCATAGTCAGTTTGAACAAAATCATATATATCCACATTTCTCATGATCAATTTGAACAAAACCTAAATATCCACATGTCTCATAGTCAGTTTGAACAAAAACCTATATATCCACATGTCTCATAGTCAGTTTGAACAAAAACCAATATATCCACATGTCTCATGATCAATTTGAACAAAATCATATATATCCACATGTCTCATAGTCAGTTTGAACAAAAACCTATATATCCGCATGTCTCATAGTCAGTATGAACAAAATCCTATATATCCACATGTCTCATAGTCATTGACAAAATCCTATATCACATGTCTCATAGTCATTTGAACAAAATCCTATATATCCACATGTCTCATAGTCAGTTTGAACAAAATCCTATATATCCACATGTCTCATAGTCAGTTTGAACAAAATCCTATATATCCACATGTCTCATAGTCAGTTTGAACAAAATCCTATATATCCACATGTCTCATAGTCAGTTTGAACAAAATCCTATATATCCACATGTCTCATAGTCAATTTGAACAAAATCCTATATATCCACATGTCTCATAGTCAGTTTGAACAAAATCCTATGTATCCACATGTCTCATAGTCAATTTGAACAAAATCCTATATATCCACATGTCTCATAGTCAGTTTGAACAAAATCATATATATCCACATGTCTCATGATCAATTTGAACAAAAACATAAATATCCACATGTCTCATCAATCTATTTATTATGTCTCCCACCACACAGTGGTGTGGAAGACATACCGGTTATTGATTTACTCCTGTCTGTGTGTCGGTCACAAATCTTGTCCGCACTCTTTAAGTCAAATATTTCTCATCTGATCTTCACCAAACTTGAGCAAAATGTGTTTGACAATAAGTCTTCTGCCAAGTTTGATAACTAGCCAAATCTGCCCAGGCACTTCAGAATTATGGCCCTTGAATTACTGTAAATCGGCCTTTTTACTCTAGTCTGCTCTCTAACTTGAACAGTTCTCTCTTGTCTGCTCTCTAACTTGAACAGTTCTCATCCGATCTTTACCAAACTTGAACAAAATGGGTTTGCCAATAAGTCCTCGGCCAAGTTGGATAACTAGCCAAATCTGCTTAGGCACTTCAGAATTATGGCCCTTGAATAACTGAAAATCACTGTACACAGATGCCAGTGATAATGTATTGGTGCATGGTTGACTCAGATACATAACTATTCAGATGATAAGGCAGTTGTTGGGGACATGCACTTTTCCCAAAAGCAGCTCTTGTTGATTATTGATTATCCCTTATCAGTGTTATGTAAACAGAGCTCCAGATAAGCTTTTGGTGCAATTGGGTATTAGCCCATCACTTTTTGTCTGAATTGGGTATTGGAAATCTGAATTGGGTAAAAATAATATCAATATCTAGCCTTTTCAGAAGTAATTTGGTATTTGCTAAAACCAATTGGGTATTTTACCAATCTCGCACAAACAGTTGAGTATTTTTTGCTCCGTGGCCGAGTGGTTAAGGTCGCTGACTTCAAATCACTTGCCCCCCATCGATGTGGGTTCTAGCCTCACTCGGGGTGTTGAATTCTTCATTTGAGGAAGCCATCAAGCTGGCTTACTGAAGGTAGGTGGTTCTACCCAGGTGCCCCCTCGTGATGAAATAATGCACGGAGGGGCATCTGGGGTCTTCCTCCACCATCAAAGCTGGAAAGTCGCCATATGACCTAAAATGTGTCGATGCGCTGTTAAACCCAACCAAAAAAAAAATTTTTTAAAGTTTTTTTTGCTTACAGTATATATGGTATAAATATTTAACCAGGATTGACTAACTACACAAAAGTACTTTAATAGCACTCTTCAATGTTCAATACAAAAATGTATTTAAGATTGTAATGAAATGAGATTAATTTAAAAAGTACTGTTTCTTTAGCTCACCTGTCACGAAGTGACAAGGTGAGCTATTGTGACCGCTTGATGTCCGTCGTCTGTCAACAGTTTCTAAAAAAATCTTCTTCTTGAAAACCACTGGGCAGAATTACACCAAACTTCACAGGAATGATCCTTAGGTGGCCCCCTTTCAAACTTATTCAAAGAATTGAATTACATGCAGAGCTCTGGTTGCCATGGCAACCGGCAACCGAAAGGAAAAACTTTAAAAATCTTCTTGTCCAAAACCACAGGACCTAGGGCTTTGATATCTGGTATGAAGCATCATCTAGTGGTCCTCTACCAAAATTGTTCAAATTATCCCCCTAGGGTCAAATATGGCCCCGCCCCGGGGGTCACATGGTTTATATAGACTTATATAGGGAAAACTTTGAAAATCTTCTTGTACAAAACCACATGGCCTAGGGCTTCGATATTTGGTAGGTAGCATCATCTAGTGGTCCTCTACCAAGATTATTCAAATTATCCCCCTAGGGTCAAATATAGCCCCGCCCCGGGAGTCACATGGTTTATATAGACTTATATAGGGTAAACTTTGAAAATCTTGTACAAAAGCACATGGCCTAGGGCTTTGATATGGTATGTAGCATCATCTAGTGGTCCTCTAGCAAGATTGTTTAAATTATCCCCATAGAGTCAAATATGGATCGCCCCGGGGGTCCCAAGTTTTACATAGACTTATATAGGAAAAAAAGTTGAAAAATCTTCTTGTCTGAAACCACAACACTTAGACCTTTGATATTTGGTTTGTAGCATTGTGTTATGGTCCTCAACCAAAATTGTTCAAATTGTACCCCTTGGGTGAAAAGAGGCCCTGCCCTGGGGTCCCAAGTTTTATATAGACTTGTATAGGAAAAAGCTTTAAAAATCTTTTTGTCTGAAACCATACGACCTAGGCTTTTGATATTTGGTTTGATGCATTGTCTAGTAGTCCTCTACCAAAATTGTTCAAATTATGCCCCTGGGGTTAAAAGAGGCCTCGCCCTGGGGTCACTTAGTTATTATGTAAGTTTTATAGCAAAAATACTTAAAAAATCATCTGATCCTATTTCCAAAACTGTTTAATTATAATTACCTGATGTCCCCAAGTAATATGATGTCACTTGACTGTGACCTTGACCTACTGACCTACTTTCTTGTTAGCTCACCTGTCACATAGTGACAAGGTGAGCTTTTGTGATCACCCTTCGTCCGTCGTCAGTCCGTCCATGCGTGCGTCAACAATTTCGTGTCTGCACGATAGTGGTTTCATTTATGATTTTATTTTAACCAAACTTGCACACAACTTGTATCACCATAAGATCTTGGTTCCTTTCTTGAACTGGCCAGATCCCATTATTGGTTCCAGAGTTATGGTCCCTGAAAGGGCCAAAATTAGCTATTTTGACCTTGTCTGCACAATAGAAGCTTCATTTATGATTTGAATTTAATCAAACTTACACAAAACTTGTGTGACCATAAGATCTTGGTTCCTGTCTTGAACCAGCCAGATCCCATTATAGGTTCCAGAGTTACGGCCCCTGAAAGGGCCAGAATTAGCTATTTTGACCTTGTCTGCACAATAGTAGCTTCATTTATGATTTGAATTTAATCTAACTTGCACAAAACTTGTGTCACTATAGGATCTTGGTTCCTTTCTTGAACTGGCGAGATCCCTTTATGGGTTCCAGAGTTATGGCCCCTGAAAGGGCCAGAATTAGCTATTTTGACCTTAGTCTGCACAATAACAGCTTCATTTATGATTTGAATTTAATCAAACTTGCACAAAACTTGGGTCGCCTTAAGATCTCATTACCTTTGTTGAACCGGCCAGATCCCATAATGGGTTTCAGAGTTATGGCCCCTGAAAGGGCCAAAATTAGCTATTTTGACCTTGTCTGCACAATAGCAGCTTCATTGATTTTTTAACCAAACTTGCACAGAACTTGTATCACCATAAGATCTTGGTTCCTTTCTTGAACTGGCCAGATTCCCTCATGGGTTCCAGAGTTATGGCCCCCTAAATGTCCAAAATTGGTTATTTTGACTTTTGCAACCATATAGAGACTTCATTTATGGTTTTATTTGATACAAACTTCCAAAATATCTTCTACAATAAATCTTGGATTCCATGACAAATCAAATCCAATCGTAGGTTCCAGAGTTATTTTATATCTGTTTACCTCCCCTGATTGTAATCAGAATGGATTTATATCAGTAAGTCCTTATAGGACTTATTTGAAATTTCATTATTGTCATTAGTTGGACTGAACCAGCCAGGGTAGATAACTATGGACTGATTTTATGTCAAATTACCTCCCTTTATTTCAAATTAAAATGGGTATATCTCCATAACTGATGAAGATACTGATCTGAAATTTCATTTATGTCAACAGATTTATTTGGCAGATCCTTCTTTTGTTCACTTACAATAACTTTCTTTTTAATTACTTCCCTTTTATGTTACTATAAATAGCTTATTTTTAGTTACTTTTTTATTATTGGCCATAGGGAAAAACCGAGACTACTTTTCTGTGGTACAACATGGATGGTACCTCCAATTTTTAGGTGTATTTTGATATATCTGTACCTTTAAAAAGAAAAAAATTTCTTTTTGGTTAAATTTCTTCCCTTTGTTGTTCCTGTCCTTTGGACTTAGATATTTTTTTGAGGACCTTCTCCTCTAGTGCAATGATAACAGGTGAGTGATATAGGGCCATCATGGCTCTCTTGTTTTTAAGATACGGTCTTAAAATTTTGATGACATACACAGTTTTGCACACAAATCGTAAAACTGAATTTCATTGGCCATGAATGTGACCTACTGACTTTCTTAATATTTTATCATCAGTTTGACATATGAAACATGTAGCTCATATTACTCAGGTGATCCAGGGTCATCATGACCCTCTTGTTTGAATTGTTTTAACATGCCTGTAAGCATGTAATTCATAGTGCCAAAGATATTTTTTATCCAATCATTTAATTAATTATCCCCCGCCGATGAAATTGGTAGGGGGGTATTGAAATGGTGTTGTCTGTCCATCACATCTGTGAGTGCGTCCGTCCGTCCGTCCGTCCGTCCATCCACAGCCATATCTCAGTAACTAGCTGGTAGAATTTCATGAAACTTGAAATAAACATGAACCAACATACTGCAATGATGCCTGTCATGTTTTTTTTTTTGATTGGCAATTTTCCTTCGAGTTACTGCCCTTGATTTAATGAAAAATGTCTGTCCGCAGCCATTTCTCAGTAACTATCATGTAGAATTTCATAAAACTTGAAATAAATATGCACCAACATACTGCGATGATGCTTGTCAAGTTTTTTTTTGATTGGTCAATTTCCCTTAGAGTTATTGCCCTTGATTTAATGAAAAATCCACGTCTGCAGCAATTTCTCAGTAACAAGCTGGTAGAATTTCATGAAACTTGAAATAAATATGAACCAACATACTTCGATGATGCCTGTCATTTTTTTTTTAATTGGTCAATTTTCCTTAGAGTTATTGCCCTTTAATTGTTTAAAAATCTACAGATTTGTACATAACAAACCAACCAATTGGTAGAATTTCATAAAACGTCTTTCATTCTTTTTCATGCACATTTATTATAAACATGTGAAGTTGTGTACCCACACCTGGTCACCACCTTTCCTTGGTCACACTCCATCCCCCCACCCCACACACACAAAAAAAAGATTATTGGTTCCAGAGTTATGACCCCTGAAAGGGCCAAAATGAGCTATTTTGAGCTTGTCTGCACAATAGCAGCTTTATTTATGATTTGATTTTTACCAAACTTGCACACAACATGTATCACCATAAGATCTTGGTTCCTTTCTTGAACTGGCAAGATTCCATAATGGGTTCCAGAGTTATGGCCCCTGAAAGGGCCAGAATTAGCTATTTTGACCTTGTCTGCACAATAGCAGCTTTATTTATGATTTGATTTTTACCAAACTTGCACACAACTTGTATCACCATAAGATCTTGGTTTCTTTCTGGAACTGGCCAGATTCCATTATGGGTTCCAGAGTTATGGCCCCTGAAAGGCCCAAAATCAACTATTTTGACCTTGTCTGCACAATAGCAGCTTTATTTATGATTTGATTTTTACCAAACTTGCACACAACATGTATCACCGTAAGATCTTGGTTCCTTTCTGGAACTGGCAAGATTTCTTAATGGGTTCCAGAGTTATAGCCCCTGATAGGGCCGGAATTAGCAATTTTGGCCTTGTCTGCACAATAGCAGCTTCATTTATGATTTGAATTTAATAAAACTTGCACAAAACTTGTTTCACCATAAGATCTTGTTTTCTTTCTGGAACTGGCCAGATTCCATCATGGGTTTCATAGTTATGGCCCCTGAAGGGGTCAAAATTAGCTATTTTGACCTTGTCTGCACAATAGTGGTTTCATTTATGATTTGATTTTAACCAAACTTGCACAACATTTGTGTCACCATAAGATCTTGGTTCCTTTCTTGAACCGGCCAGATCACATAATGGGTTCCAGAGTTATGGCCCCTTATAGGGCTGGAATAAGCTAGTTTGACCTTGTCTGCACAATAGCAGCTTCATTTATGATTTGAATTTAATCAAACTTGCACAAAACTTGTGTCACCAAAAGATCTTGGTTCCATTCTTGAACTGGCCAGATCCCATAATGGGTTCCAGAGTTATGGCCTCTGAAAGGGCCAAAATTAGCTATTTTGACCTTGTCTGCACAAGAGCAGCTTCATTTATGGTTTGATTTTAACCAAACTTGCACACAACTTGTATCACCATAAGATCTCGATTCTTTTTTATATGCCAGCAGGGACGTATTATGTTATCGCCTCATTGTCTGTCTGTCTGTCTGTGTGTTGGTTAGCAATTTCCCTTCCGCTCTGTATTGCAGTGCTCTTGTTTTTATTTGGCAGATTCTTCTTTGTTCGCTTACAATATTTTTTTTTATTACTTCCCTTTATGTTACTATAAATAGCTTATTTAGTAACTTTTTTATTATCGGCCGTAGGGAAAAACTGAGACCACTTTTCTGTGGTACAACATGGATGGTACCTCCAATTTTTAGGTGTACTTGGACATATCTGCACCTGATAAGAAGTTAATCTTTTTGTTTTTGGTTAAAGCAGTGGTACTCAGGTGAGCGATATAGGGCCATCATGGCCCTCTTGTTTATGAATTGGATATTAGGAATTTTAATTGCGTTTTAGTATGCACACTATGAATTCATTTGGGTTTTCTGCAATTTTAATTGCGTAAATACCCAGATATGCAGTTTATCTGAAGCTCTGTGCAAAAGAGGTTCATATTGGCTTCTGTTTTGTATGGTAAAGGGTTGTGAGGTCTGGTTACCTCAAGGCATGAAAAAAGCATGCATTATTTCTGCAATTGGATTTTAGCAGAGTGATGATTGATTTGAAAAGAAAATATGTAAGATCAAATCCACATTCTCTAAAAATATGCATAAAGGGCACATATCTCATGAAACATCACAGGAGAAATGTCCTTGCTATTTTCCCTTGGAGTGAACTGGGCAAATCTCTTCTTAGGTTTTTCTGAAGTAAAATGGCAAGTCATTCTATTTGTATGAAGTACTTGTACTCTATATTATACACAGCTTTTGAAATAGAGGAATGTTAAACTTTATAGTAATACTGGTGGAAATTATAGAGAATTGTTTAAATTTTTAAATAGAAATTAAATACACAAACCTTCATGAGGTAGTATCCATTAACTTGCATTTGTGTTTTAACATATATAATCTGGTTATTAGCCAGAAACTGTCAATTAATTACTGTCTGGATTATTAGATAGACATGGCCTGTTACCTGATCTTTTTATGTAGATATTGTACTATTTAATTGACCTGTCAAAACATGGACCCGGCTTTCATTATATTCTGTTCGAGCCTATATAAGATTAACATGAAAGCCGGTAACATATTTTGACAGGTCAATTAAATAGTACAAAACATATAAATACTATCATTTAGCAGATATGTCTCTAGACAATTGATTTCTTTGAGTTTAGCAAAAAAAAAACAAAAATGCATCTTAAGGGCATAAAAGTTCATGTTGCATGTATCTTAAAATGTATCAGATCTAGGATTATGAGAAGTTAAAGGAGTAGTATGTAGCATATGAGGAGGTACACCTAGGGTTTAGTTTGAGATTTCATTTAGTTAGACCAGAGTTATGGCCCTTGATGTAGTCAGAAATATGCATAAAATATGCCTTAACTTTCACTCAAGGTTTGGGATTCTTTCATGAAACAAACCAAAACACCAACTTGCTTGTAAAAAGTCGTTGGCTTTACAAGGATGCCTACCCCATGCCTGTGTAATTCAGGGCAAATAGAGTTTCAAAACGGGGAAAGTTACCATATGACATGTACTGCTGTAACTTAAAATCAAACCAAACTAAACAAAAGTTGGAACCCTTCACATTTTGATGTCTTACTGGCCCACTGGTAATATCCAGTAACAAGGAGTAAAATTTTAAACTAAGTAGTGATAACTTTTGATATGCATGGTTTATTTGAGTAATATGAATTAATAATAATTTTTGTATATTTTTATTAACAGTCTTGCCTATGATTTTATAACACTACTGTAAGTGCAGAGTAATTCCTTATTTTAATACCTAATAATGACTAAGTAATACCTTGTAAATATGATTCATTAAAAAAAAACAAAGAAAGCATGATACTTTCCCTATCTATTTTCACACAAACATTGCAGTTTGGAATACTGTGGTGTTTTGGGATGACATATTTCTGCACCTGATCACTACAGCCTAGTTCTGTTTTGGTTTTGAGATTAGTTTGTTTTTAAAAAATCTATACATTATCATTTTTGTTTCTTTGGTATAATCAAAATGTATCTAAAGCAAAAGTGAAGAACACTTGTTGGCATTGACTTGGACTTGTCTTGGGCTTCCAGTTGTAATCCCATTGAAAGTGGGACTTAACTCCCTTAACGGCTGTAAATTTTACTTACCGGTAGTCTATAAAAATGTGAAACATTTGATTTTGAAAAGTCAGGTTAAAAGTCTGTATATTATTTCTCAACCAGACAGCTGCAGGGTTGTAGTGATATGAACATGCTCTGATAGAATTCAATTAATTTCATTTTCTAACTGCATCAGGTAGACTTGAAAACAGTTGAAGATTTTTGTTTTGTTTTGACAATTTTGTTTTGCTAGTTTTGACACTTGAAGACAATTCATGCTAGTATACTGATATGCTTGTAGATAGAACTTACAATAATCAGTTCATAGCCCCTCCCACACAAAGAACTGCATACCTGTATTAGTGATAAATACAGTTGTTTGAATTGTTCATGTATAATTGAGAAAAAAATGTAAGTTAACACTTTGTTACTGTATTTTGTGTTCTCTGTCATTTTGATATTAGATAGCTATCTCAGACTTACAAATAAGAAAATAGTGAAGACATGGTTTTAAGTATTTGTTAAAAAAAAAATCTAAAGTTAAAATGTTGATATTATCCTTCTCTTTAAAGCATTTTCATTGTTGTTTTGTGCACCCCCTACCCCCTTATAGCTGAAAACCCAGAAGGCATACAAATGTTTTAACTGTTTGTCGGTCGCCCTTTCATGTGCACTTACTGCCTACAGTTTGTGTCCAGTACAAAAGAAAATTGGTGAACCTCGCCGCTTTGAGCCCATATCAGCCTCAACCTGATAACATTGATATCAAAAGACAGAAGCCAGTTATTCTCTATTTTACACATAATACTATTCTGCCAAGCATATTCAGGGGGCATGTGTCAAACAGTACGGACATCATTCTGGTTTTACTAAGTGGTTTTATTATGCCCCAAAAGGCGGGCATATTAAATTCGCACTGTCTGTTCGTCTGTGTGTGAGTCCATGTAAATTCTTGTCCGGGCTGTAACTCTGCCATCCATCAAGGGATTTTGAATTAAATTGACATTAATGTTCACCATAATAAGACGACTTGTCATGCGCAAGACCTAGACCCCTGGCTCCAAGGTCAAGGTCACACTCAGAAGTAAAAGGTTAACAGGGTCTGTTTTGTGTCCAGTCCATCAGTCTGCCATTGATGAATGGATTTTGAAATTACTTGGCATAAATGTTCCCCATAATGAGACAACATGTCGTGTGCAAGATCTAGACCCTAGCTCTAAGGTCAAGGTCACACTTCTGTTTCTTGTCCGGTCTTTTACTCTGCCGTTGATGAAGGGATTTTGAAATTACTTGGCATAAATGTTCCCTAATGAGATGACGTGTCATGCGCAAGACCCAGACCCCTAGTTCCAAAGTCACACTTAGAAGTCAAAGGGGCTTATTGTCTGGTCCATAACTATGCCATTTATCAAGGGATTTGAAAATATTTTGACACAAATGTTAACCATATTGAGAAGGTGTGACACGCTTATGACCCAGGTCTCGCAGGTCAAGGCCATGTAGAGATAGTACCTAAGTTTTTCAAATCATAGGTATGAAGTTAAAAAGCTTGAAATGAAGACAAATGTATATATATTTCTCAAAAATAGATATATTAACAACAGTTTAACCAGAAGCATAGAGTTATGAGCATTTAATATTTTCATGTAAAAGAAAATTTTGTGATCATGGAAATGTAACTCTTCATGAACCTGGAGAGCAGAAACATCAAAGGGACATAATATAGCGAATATTTTCTATTTGGGTGCATTTGATTTAACATCCAACTGTGATCTGGATTTCTAAATAATGATCCTTGATACTGTGTGCTAAAAATATAAGAACAACTGGAACAGTCCTTTAACAGCAAAAAGATGCTGTAGCAAAATGAAAATTGTTAAGCTCTAAATGGGACTCGAACCCAGGACCTCTCACACCTAAGGCAGACACTTTACCACTTCCCTATAACAGCAGTAGCTATAGCTAGGCAGTTTAAGTGCATCGATTACATTAGGTGAACTGGAACAGTTTTGTGACAACACATAATCGGCGTACTCCGGCTTATCGGCGTATTCGCTTTGTTATCAAACGGCAATTTTCGTGTAAAGAAAAAAATATAATCTAATGCTGCAAACGTTTTAATCCGTCAAAACTGCGCAAATTTCTCTGACGTGTTTTATAGAGTATGAACTTACTAACTGGTAGTACCAGTGAAATATAACTTACACTGAATCTTATATATTTGCCTTTTTGACAGCTGGTGAATGGTAAAGACAGTGCCTTGTCCAAGCAATTACTTTACCAGTTTTGAGAGGATATCAATTGATAGGAAATTACAGTTACAAACTAAATACCTTTTTACAACACATGGAGTCATTAACATTCACAGACAATCAGTATTATGACAAAGATCGACGATCATTCATTCATTCAAATAATTCATAGACAGAGGCCTTTGTTTACATTTTTAATCGTAACCGGTGCTCTTGTAAAAACCACTTTTTTTGAAAAATCGAAGAATGCGAAGAGCTATGGTACGGTCTCTAGGCCATGGTCACGAAATGTTGTGTGATTTTGTTTTGCGCAGACAACTTTAGCATTCTTTGGCATGCTTTGGGGGGCATTTGTCACCAATAGTGTCATCTCTTTTATTTTATGAGATATTTGGTAAAACTTATGTGCTGATATTAAAGCCTATTTTACAAAACATAATTTTTGTGAATTTTAGATACCAAAAAAATGCAATGAGTTGCTTCAAACTACATTTTCCTTACAGGAGTGATTGGTAAGAAAGATTAATTATTATTGATTTGTTTTTACATCTTTTCAGTTCCAAGGTTGAGAAGATCACAGACATCGTGACAGGCAATCCCCTGGTCGTGAAAATGATTGTAGGCTTTAATAGGTAACGTGTAATCACACTATTTATGCCCCCTTTCGAAGAAGGAGGGGTATATTGTTTTGCAGATGTCTGTAGGTCGGTCAGTATGTAGACCAACCCGTTTCCAGATGATAACTCAAGAACACTTGGGCCTAGGGTCATGAAAGTTGATAGGGAGGTTAGTCATCACCAGCAGATGACCCCTATTGATTTTGAGATCAGTATGTCAAAGATCAAGATCACAGTGACCAGGAACAGTAAAACAGTTTCCGGATAATAACTCAAGAACGCTTGGGCCTAGGATCATGAAAGTTGATAGGGAGGTTGGTCATGACCAGCAGATGAGCCCTACTGATTTTGATGTCAGTAGGTCAAAGATCAAGGTCACAGTGACCCGGAAAAGTTAAACGGTTTCTGGATGATAACTCAAGAATGCTTTGGCCTAGGATCATGAAAGTTGATAGGGAGGTTGATCATCACTGAATTTGAGGTCATTAGGTCGAAGTTCAAGGTTACATTAGCCAGGAACAGTTAAACTGTTTCCGGATGATAACTCAAAAACACTTGGGCCAAGGATCATGAAAGTTGATAGAGAGGTTAATCATGACCAGCAGATGACCCGTATTGATTTTGAGATAAGTAGGTCAAAGGTCAAGGTTACAGTGACCCGGAACAGTTTAACCGTTTCCAAGAGATTACTTGAGAATGCTTGGGCCTAGGATCACAAAACTTGACAGGGAGATTGGTCATGACCAGTAGATAACCCCTACAGATTTTGAGGTCAGTAGGCCAGAGGTCAAGGTCACATTGACCTGGAACAGTTAAACCCTTTCCGGAAGATAACTTGAGAACGCTTGGGCCTAGGATCACAAAACTTAATAGGGAGGTTGATCATGACCAGCAGATGACCCCTGTTGATTTTGAGGTCAATAGGTCAAAGGTCAAGGCCACATTTAACCAGAACAGTAGAATCTTTGTTTACAGTGAGCAAATAATTTCTGTTCCTTGTGCAATTACTGAATGCATCAAGGGGGGCATTTCTTGTTCTACAAACTCTTATTTATCATAGACATAAGCTATGGTTAGGGACGTGTACTTGTATTGTTACCTGTTATGGCATGGAGGTCATGATTGTAGGTTTACAGAAGACAAAGACTTTATTAGAAATATACACAGTTGACATGGTTTACAAGATATTTGTATAGTTTCAACTTTTACTTTCTGCCATTTGCTTTCTCAGCAGTCATACTCTTTTTTGGAAAAACAATTTTGAAACACAAAAGATTACTTTTGGTTTTTCACTTATATTTCAACTTCTGGATCCACATTTTAAGTGATGCCAGTTGTCACAGCTTATGAGATGTTTATTGATCATGTCCTAAAATTGAGATTCTGAAACATGTCCTCTGTGTGTGTACTGTGGTAGTTATTTGTTAATAATTAGTAATAATGTGTTTCACAAAAATGTCGTTCATATTGGTATATAGTGTCATTTTTCCAGCCTAGTAAGGGCAGTTTACATGCCACATATAAGCTCTGTGTGTGTGTGTGTGTGTGTGTGTGTGTGTGTGTGTGTGTATATAAGCATCAGTGTTAAGAGGAATGTCTGCAGATGATTTGAAGCAAGTTTTTATGCTTCCATAATTTTGGCTATAAGTTTAAATTTTGAAAATAAAGATTTCTCTTAAAAGTCATTAAAAGGCAAGTTCCACTTCAGGAATTTGAAAAAAGAAAGGACATGAAATGAGCTGTGCCATGGGAAAACCAACAGTGGGTGTGCGACCAGCATGGATCCAGACCAGCCTGCGCATCCGCGCAGTCTGGTCAGGATCCATGCTGTTCGCTTACAGTTTCTCCAATTCCAATAGGCTTTAAAAGCGAACAGCATGGAGCCTGACCAGACTGCGCGGATGCGCAGGCTGGTCTCGATCCATGCTGGTCGCACACCCACTATGTTGGTTTTCCCATGGCACGGCTCAAATGTTATCTAAGTTCTTATGATGATGCTTCCTTATTTTTCCCACTGATGCATTTTAACAGGATGTCTTGTATTTGTATTGAAGGAATCAGCGAGGTCAGAATGCCTTGAAAGAGATGTTACAGCCGTTGGTAATGGATGTAATACAGGATAAGAATATACGTATAAATACTAACCCCATAGAAGTGTACAAGGTCTGGGTCAATCAACAAGAATCAGAAAGTGGGAAAACTAGGTAAGACATGGTATCCATCTTAACGGAGTCGTAAAACGAAGTAAAACAATGTATCAGAAAGTGGTAATAACTATTATTACATTTCAACAGAAAGTAGTAAAACTAGGTAAGAAATTGTATTAGGGTGGTCAAACTAGATAAGACTTTGCAACAGAAAGTGATAAAACTAGGTTAGACATTGTGTCTGGAAGTTGTATCAGTAGGTAAGACATTGTAGTTGAAAGTATTGAAACTACGTTAGGCATTGAATGGGAAAAGGGTAAAACTGGGGAAAATGCTGCAACAGAAACTTCTAATGCCAATTTAGACATTGTATCAGAAGCTTGTAAATTTAGGTAAGACATGGAATCAAAAGTGGGTAAAACAGAGTAGGAAATTTGTGTCAATACTGGTTAAACTAAGAGATTGAATCAGAAACTGGTACATGTTGTTGTAGGTAAGATAAAGCCAAACTCTATATAAAAAAAAATTGAATCAGAAAGTGGTAGTACAAGGTACAATATTTTAGTTGAAGCTGGTAATGTAATTAGAAACTGGTATAACTAGACGGAAACTGGTAAAACTAGACAAAACATGTAAAAAGAAACTGGTAAAACTAGACAAAAAATTGAATCAGAAACTGTTAGAACAGAACACTGGTAAAATTACACCAAGAAACTGAATCTGAAACAGGTAAAAGTAGATGAAAAAAGTGATAAAAAATCTGGTAAAACTAGACCAAAAAACTGTTATCACTTCCTGTTCAACAAATGTATAACATTATCTATGTCTATATTCCAGTGAACTGCCTTATGATGTAACCTCAGAAGAAGCATTGAAACATCCTGAGGTACTGCAAAGACTACAGGAATCTACCAGCCAGTTACAGGCTCTCACTGACCGCTTCTTGATGGCGATATTACAGTCCCTTGACAAAATACCGTAAGTTAGCCTCGCTTCTTGATAACAATATTACAGTCCCTTGACAAAATACTATAAGTTAGCCTCTCTTCTTGATGGGAATGTTACAGTCCCTAGACAAAATACCATAAGTTAGCCTGGCTTCTTGATGGCAATATTACATTCCCTTGACAAAATACCATAAGTTAGCCTCGCTTTTTTTTTTATTGCGATGTAAATGAGATGTGAAACCAAAATTTGTAGTCCTATTTGGCGCCATATAACCTATACTGTGTTGGTGTGCCGTAAAACCGAAATAAATAAATAAATAAATAGCCTCGCTTCTTAATACCAATATTACAGTCCCTTGACAAAATACTGTAAGTAAGCCTTGCTTCTTGATGGCAGTTTTACAGTCAGTAAGTTAGCCTCGCTTCTTGATAGCAAGATTACAGTCCCTTGACAAAATACCGTAAGTTAGCATCACTTCTTGGTGGCAATTTTACAGTACCTTGACAAAATACCGTAATTTAGTCTTGCTTCTGGATAGCAATATTACAGTCCCCTGACAAAATACCGCAAGTTATCCTTGCTTTTTGATGGCAATTTTACAGTCCCATGACAAAATACTGTAAATAAGCCTCGCTTCTTGATGGCAATATTACCGTCCCTGGACAAAATACCGTAAGTTAGCTGCATCTTGATATCTTGATAGCAGTTTTACAGTCCTTTGACAAAATACCTTAAGGTAGTATGCGCCCTTTCTAGAGATTTTTAAAACATCTTCGGATTCTACTCAAATCTGGATTAAATACATGTCACATAATTGCTGTTGCGAACATATAGTTTTTATTTTATTTTGACGTCGGTAACATAGCAACATAATGACGTCAAAGTGCCATCTGCCGGCTCTTACTGAAACCGAGGTGTTTCTGGGTTTTTTCGTTGTATCTTTTTTATTAGTGCATCAAAATTTAAAATTCAAACTACACTGTAATCGCGAAGAAAATATTTATGAAAACATTACTATATATTTGTCGTTAATTCTCCGAGTGTGTGTAAATCAGCATAAATGCAACGTCAAAACGTTATAAACGTACCTGTTTTTAACGCACTATTGCATCTTTGACTGCGTATAACGAAAAAACTGCGCGGTATTTTTTTTTTAGAAATTTACTGTGAATTCCTCTATCATTTCTGCACTAAATGGATTAATAAAAAACATACCTTCTCGATTTAGATTTTTCAGCATTCAGCTCGATATGAAACGCGATGCATTTGTTTGTGTAACGTCAAATATTTATCATGTCACTTTGCAGTGATTCATATCAGTTTAATTTATTTAAATTTCGATATCCAAACACTAAAACAAATGTTTAAAATGAAAACTTATGAAAACTGTTCAGTTGTGTTGGGTATAAACCAATGAAAACAACACACATACACTTCAATTTAAGAACATTTCATTGTCGTTATAATATTAAAAAAAACAAAACAACAGCAATTATCTACTACAACCAGCTATCCAGTTGTTCATTTGGTTTAGTTGTAATCCATTGGAATAATAGTTTTCACTACTAAAATATGTTTATTACCATGACAGTTTCGACAACGGTCTTTTGTCTTCCTCAGATGTATCATACTACGAATATCGGCTATCTTCGGCATTGTCCGTCAGTTTCCGTAATATGATTTATCTAAGGAAGACAACAGATCATTGTCAGTACTACGGTGCCCCTAAAGTGACATGTTACGCACTTTTTTCCACTTAGGTAATGTGAGACTTTTTTGTATTTCGTTTAAACGAAATGATTTCGTTTAAACGAATTAGTTATTTCGTTTAAACGAATTGGTTATTTCGTTTAAACGAAATAGTTATTTCGTTAAAACGAAATGATTTCGTTTAAACGAAATAAAAAAAGTCTCACATTACCGAAGTGGAAAAAAAGTGCGTAACATGTCACTTTAGGGGCACCGTACAATACTGCGATGGTAACAAACATATTTTAGAAGTGAAAAAAGAACTTTATTCCAATAATACCTGCTATTTCTATTTGTCATCTTTGTAGAGAGTAGAACAGTGCAAGAACAGTAGAACGCCTCTAAATTAGGCATCCTTTTTGTAAAAATAAAATGCTAGTTAGTAAGTAACTGATTTACTGAAAAAAATGATGATACAAGGCATAGGAAACATTTGTCAAAAACAAATCGTCCGGTATCTGGGATACAAGGATAACCAGTTTAGAGGGATAAGTTTCGTATATTTATTCAAACATGCGTAAAACGATGCAAAGTGATATCAATTTTGAGGGTAATATTGAAATATCACATGCGCGAATTTTATGCGCTACGGCTCACTGATGAAAGTAATCTGGAACCCAGTGGTCGCTTGCATGGAGCTCTGGCTGATAACAGAACATGCACAAAGGGTACATAACAATAAAAGAACTTTTTCTTTGTTTCATATAAAATTCAGCAACTTCAAAACAATTTTAATACAATTACAACATTTTCACCCCGTCGTAGATCTATTTTTTTTCCACAAGATATCCACACAAGAAAACGAAAAGAAAAAGGGGTGTTGAATAGTTTGCAGTGAAATACAAGTCAACTGAAATCATGGTACCCGCATATTGCCGCATTTCAGAAAGCGAACTGTAAAATAAATACCCTGTTTTAATTTCAAGCAAACAACTCGAAAACATGCATGGAAAGTTTCTTATTCCATGTAAAATTCATTTCATGAGTTAAATAATGCGCATTTTGTCCCCGGTGACGCAAAAATGCACGAAAAATGGGAAAATCAGGATCAATTTGTTAGTTTATATTTCATTCACAATAATACATGTACAAATTTAATACATACACCATAGTTTGAACAAAGTAAGTAGGAAAAGATAAGAATGAAAGTCACATAGTCTTAAAGAATTCTTCTCTGATTAATCTAATCCAGACTACTTTCGACTGAATCATGGAAGCACATTTTTTCACCCAGTTACTACTATATACCATATGGATTTTGTTCCGTCGCATAATTATTTTATGACGATTTCTGCCGGTATAATAAAATACTGCATTCAAGAGAGTGTGAAATGAAAATCGTTCACCCCTCTAATCAAGAATATCAAGCCTTTATTTCACTTTTATGAGAAATAAAGGGGAAAAATGAAATTTCCTTGAAAATCATTCAATATACCTGTGCGTTTTTTTTTTTTTTTTTTTTTTTTTTTTTTGGGCTGTTTTATATCACTCTCTCGTGAGAGCAAGATTTACATGTTACTTTATCTGACATAAATATCCAATGTAAATTTTCCATTATATTTCCATTAGTTTAACTCGAATGATATATCATACCCACCAGTGATTTTATAACTCCTGCGCAAAGCCGTTATTTCCAATTTATGCGCATGTGATATGATGCATAATTTCATATCACATGCGCAACTACGCTATTTTGGTTTTCTATGCATGTGATATTATTTTTTCATTATCTATACTTTAGCATTGATAAAAAGACTGAGATGATACATTTTTATACGAAGCGTTTAGATACTTTAGTATTAAATGACCTTTTCTGGTGTTTGTAGATGTGTGAATCCGGCCTTCATTATGGCGCCTCGGTCGATATTCATATACCTCGCGGTGAACACTGCATATTATCCTCTCAGGAATTCCTTTGTGCGTACTTTAAAGTGTATGTGCTTTTCCCGTATTTAACAGCCTTATTTTATGAGCTCATCAAACGGGTAAGGCACGGAGATCAGGACAAACCGCCAACAATAACGTCACACGCACAATGCGCCGCGTTTTAAACTGAGTTGAGTTATGCAGAATCTTTTTTATTAGTCAATTTAGTACAGAAATGATAGAGGAATTCGCAGCAAATTTCTAAAAAAATTTTACCGCACCGTTTTTTCGTTATATGCAGTCAAAAATATAACAGTGCGTTAAAAACAGTTACGTTTATAACATTTTGACGTTGCATTTTTACTGACTTACACACACTCAGAGAATTAGCGACAAATATATAGTAATGTTTTCATAGATATTTTCTTCGTGATTTTAGTGTAGTTTGAATTTTAAATTTTGATGCACTAATAAAAGAGATACAACGCAAAAATACAGAAACACCCCGATTTCAGTTAGAGCCGACAGATGGCGCTGTAACGTCATTATGTTGCTATGGTACCGACGTCAGAATAAAACAAAAAGTTCATAAAACCAACGGCAGTTGTATCACGTTTATTTAGTCTAAATTTGAAAGGAATCCGACGACTTTTTAAAAATCACGACAAAGGGCGCATACTACCTTAAGTGAGCCTTGCTTCTTGATGGCAATTTTACAGTCCCTTGACAAAATACTGTAAATTAGCCTCGCTTCTTGATGGCAATAACACAGTCCCTTGACAAAGTACCGTAAGTTAGCCTCGCTTCTTGATGGCAATATTACGGTCCCTTGACAATTTACCGCAAGTAAGCCTTGCTTTTTGATGGCAATTTTACAGTCCCCTGACAAAATACCGTAAGTTAGCCTTGCTTCTTGGCGGCAGTTTTACAGTCCCTTGACCAAATACCGTAAGTTAACCTCACTTCTTGAGGGCAATTTTACAGTCTCTTGACAAAATACGGTAAGTTAGCCTCGCTTTTTGATGGCAATTTTACAGTCTCTTGACAAAACACTGTAAATTAGCCTCGCTTTTTGATGGCAGTTTCACAGTCTCTTGACAAAACACTGTAAATTAGCCTGGCTTTTTGATGGCAGTTTCACAGTCTCTTGACCAAACACTGTAAGTTAGCCTCGCTTTTTGATGGCAGTTTTACAGTCTCTTGACCAAACACTGTAAATTAGCCTCGCTTTTTGATGGCAGTTTTACAGTCTCTTGACAAAACACTGTAAATTAGCCTCGCTTCTTGATGGCAATATTACAGTCCCTTGACAAAACACTGTAAGTTAGCCTCGCTTCTTGATAGCAATTTTACAGTCCCTTGATAAAATATTGTTATGGTCCAGCTATGTTTCAACTCGATTAATGTGCGTATTTGTGGTAACATGTCAACTGCTGCTGGACTCGTACAGTTGATCTGTTATCAAGACGGACTAATATTCGATCACAATAACTACAGAATACTATATTCTAGTATCTGTAATGATCCTGTGAGCTCGTAGAGGTGATCTTTTACCCAGACAGACAAAGACTTGATCACAAAATTACAGAACACTCAAAATTCAAGCATCTGTAATGGTTCTGTAAAGCTTCTGTAATATTGGTGTAGGTATGCTGAGGGTAGAAGATAAATGCTTAGGCTACTTAAGTGGGTCCGTACCCAGTTATCAACAGAAAGAAGAGCAATACTGTTCCAATTTTACTGATTTTAATAGATGCCTATACTCTGGCTTTACGACTTGATGATTTCCAACATGTACGAAAAATATGTTCGTGAACGTATAATTTATGCTTCGAAACGGCGCACACTTTTGACGTTCAAAATCCTCCGTAGAAATAGAGGAAGTTTGGTTAATAAATATTATAATATGGCTCTTCTATATAAAGATCTTGTTTGAGTCAGTGACCAGTATTAAATGCGAAAATAATTATAAAATAGATCATCTACGTTTCGAAAAATGCATATCAAATTCTAGATATTGCAGACCAGTTATGTAGTGTTCTAGCTTTAGTCCAAAGAGGTAAATGGAAAGTCTAACTGGTTTAAGTACCATTTAATTTCATAAATTATACTGTTCTTTAGCCGTAACCTGGAACAACTGATACGGGGACTGGAAACCGGCATTTATCTTACCTTATGCTGTCGTCCAATCGAAGCGTATGCCGTAGGTTATTCTGCTATTACTCAAACACGTACGCCTTACAGTTTAACTCGTCCTTTCAGTGAAAATCTGGGAGAGCATTTGTTGAATTTTTTGTTGAAAACAAAAGTACTGCCATGAAATTATTGAAATTTTATCTAAAAGTTCGGAATACTAAATGTAACTTCGTTGTCGGCCTTTTTAAAAAAAAATATTGTTATTTTAATTTAAATACATTGTATTTTTCACACATCAGTTTTAAGATTAAATTTATTAAACTAATTTTTGGAGTTTAAACAACAATTTTGTGTGAAACATTCCCTACGTTCAAGAAGAATGTTTGTTTCTGTATGTAGAAATCTGACATTATAAACAATAATTATAATTATGGCTCTACAAGATTAAGAAAAGTGTCAGCTTTCTGTTATTTTCCTTTTTTTTATTCAAATCCAACAAAAATCGGCCCTTTTATAAAGGTTTAAAGTTACGTGGTAAAATATTTCTTCAGGGAAGTGAGCTCGAGTTAATTCATAATAATTAAGCATATCACCACATGCAGTCGCATGCTGTTTTTGCTTCAGAATCCCTTTAGATCAATCTCTGATCATCTAATTATCGCCACTTAACATGTGACTGGTAAACCCTTTGAACAATAAGTGTTATAGCTCCATGATGAACATGAGGTAATATGCTAATTACACGCTAATCGATAGTGGCGAAAACAAAATATCGATCGCTAACGACTGGTCGATATTTACAGGTATGGACGACAGCATAATACAGATAAATGTATTGATTTATACAGACTTTCTACTCCCCATATTAGAACTTCCTGGCCGTAACGTATACTAGAAAGCTGTTGTAAAACTGACTGCAGTCGAACATTTCCAGCCCTATTTATACTAAATCTAAGGAAACGAACAACAACTTGTTCGGAAAATGTTTGACGGTTCGTTTTAGTTGACGTCCAGTGTTCAACGTTCGAAAATCGCTCGATTGACGTTCGGAAACGATCAATTTTTGTACGGACGAACGCTGTCAACCAACCAGAGAAAATACTATCTCAAGCTAAAACTGAATTAAACTTTGATAAAAAATTACTGTTACATAGAGAAAAGGCTTTCTTAAAATGATTAATACCATGGGATTTCCACCAAAATAAGTCTTTTGCCGAAACATAGTGATTTACAGTAATGTAAACAATACACTGGAAGCAGTTGCTAATGACAACGGAAGTTGTACGGTATGACTGAATAGCGAAATCTAGTAGATTTCGCGAAATCTAATCAAATTAGCGAAATCTAGACATAAAATGTAAACTAATGAATATCTTTAAAAATCCTTTTAAGCTTTTATTAAAAATATAAATCTACGTGTGCTTGTCAATTTTCAAGAAAAAATATTTATATTTAGGGCAGTTTTGAAGCGAAAAACGAATACGGGTCTAGATTTCGCCCGATTCTACACGTGCGGAAATCTTAAGTGACAGGTAAAATCAAGACATAAAATTTAAAGTAATAAATTTTCTTTCTAAATCTTTTTAGTCTTTTATTAAGAATATATTAATCGAGGGCTTAGAGCGAAACTGGTCTATCTATATATAGAAATAGAAGCAGATAGACCAGTTTCGCTCTAAGCCCTCGAATTTCTTATTTTGCATGTCAATTTTCAAGAAAAAATATTTATATATAAGGTGGTTTTGAAAAGAAAAACGTATACGGGGGTTGATTTCGCCAGGTTCTATATATGCGCAGAAATTTCAAGTGACAGGCAAAATCAAGACATAAAATTTAAAGTGTTAAATTAAAAAAAAAATCCTTTAAAGCTTTCATTCAGAATATATTTCTACGTGTGCATGTCAATTTTCAAGAAAAAATATTTTAATATAGACTTTAGTTTTAAAACGAAAAACGTATACGAGTGTTGATTTCGCCAGATTTTATATGTGGAGAAATCTCAAGTGACAGGCGAAATCAAGACATAAAATCTAAAGTGATGAATACTTTTTAAAATCCTTTTACGCTTTTATTAAGAATATTTCTACGTGTGCAGGTCAGTTTTCAAGAAAAAATATTTATACTAAGTATTAAATTAAAAATGAAAATTATATACGGGTGTCGATTTTGCAAGATGGCCAGTGACATGCAAAATCAAGTAATAAAATTTAAAGTAATGAATAATTTTTAAAAATCCTTTTCAGCTTTTATCAGGAATATAAATATACGTTTGCATGACAATTTTCAAGAAAAATATTTATATTTAGGGTGGTTTTGTAGCGAAAAACTTATATGGGGGTTGATTTCGCCCAATTCTACATGCGCGGAAATCTCAAGTGACAGGTAAAATCAAGACATAAAATTTAAAGTGATGGATAGTTTTTGAAAATCTTTTTTAAGCTTTTATCAAGAATATATTTCTAGGTGTGAATGTCAATTTTTAGGAAAATATATTTTGTATGATTAATAAAGAAAAACATCTACGGATGTTGATTTCGCCAGATTTTACATACGCTGAAATCTCAACTGAGAGGCAAAAACAAATCTTAAAATCTTAAGGAATGAAATTTCAGTCATGTAATTTAAATATTATTGAAAATATCGCAGTTATAGTCTTGACCGATTTTAAAAGTCTATGAGTGTATAATCAGTAAACAAATATTTGAACATCACTTGGATTTGATATATAGATTTTATCATGACGAAAATAATCCCAGATGTATCTAGATGCAATTGTGTTTTATGCCCGTTCCAACAATTTACAGAACTGTAATCCGTTGATACACAGAGTCTGTCATTTTTTACAAAAATTTGATTTCTTTAAGTTTAATATTTTCAACACGATATATACAACAACTGATCTTAATTCACAGAAGATACAACGGTCGTCACACTGGTCGGCACATACAGTTGATTAGTTAATCAAATTAAATTTAATCCAATTAGTTAAGCGGGGATAAACGATAATTTAATTAAGGTGGTTTTCTCAGTCACGTTTGAAGAGGTGCGAAATGCAGCAGGTAATCATTCGGTCAAAAGTGTGCCAATTTATATCATCCGACAATTATTAGATTATTACATGTAACAAACAGTAATTAGTAAGATTTGCAGTTTATTTTTCATTAACATATTTTCCATATGAAAACGTCTTTCTAAGAATTAAATTAAAGTTATATGTTTAGGATATTGCCCATTTTTTAATTTTCATTCATATATGCAGTCTTTCTCCAATTATTGTTGAATATATACAATTTCTTTCATGTATTAAACAATTAGATGATGATTGATAAATATGACACGTGCAAACATACACACGATGTGCTGATTAAAATTGCATACAAGCCGTTACATTATAATGTAGGGGGTAACATTTATCATTATTCTCAAGACCTTGTGCATCCGGGGACAAGTGGACTTATTGAAATACGCAGTGCTGTAATTCATTGCTTTCAATCAACAGTGCCAAGGAGTGTTGTCACGCGTAAATGAATAAATGACTCATGCAGAAAGTTTTAAAAATGTGTCTGTATATATATTTGTCTTTCATATTTTTTGTATAATTACTAGAATCTATTTATGGCTTTGATTGTAATAAAAAATCATGGCATACGATTTGTGTATTGTGTTGTATATTGCCGCTGCGTTCATTGCATGTAAACACAGTCCCACAGCAACACGGTCCAATTATTTTCACACCTTCCTTAATTCATTGTATTACGGGTTCATTATGAAAATAAGTAATAACTTTAAAACCCAACTTAGATTTAATGTCGGAATAATGCATCAAGATGCACCCGTATACGTTTATTTCAAAACAATACTATTTTTGGACATATAAATGTGGAATTATATTCTCAATAACGGCTCAACAAAATTTTAATAAATAATACAATGCTTCCGCGCAGAATAGTACGAAATCAACACTCACTTAGGATTTTCTTTTCAAAACCCTGCTAAATATAAATATTGTTCTTGAAACTTGACCTGGACACGTAGAAATATATTCATAATTAAAGCTCAAAAGGATTTTTTAAAAATATTCATTACTTTAAATTATATACTGTGTCTTCATTTTGCCTGACACTTGAGATTTCTGCGCATACAGAATCAAGCGAATTCAAGACCCACATACGCTTTCTTTTCAAAACCATACTAAATGTTATTATTCTTTTCTCTTGAAACTTAAAATGGACACGTAGAAATATATTCCTAATAAAAGCTCAAAGGATTTTTTATGCCCCCAAAGGGAGGCAAATAGTTTTTTAACCGTCTGTCCGTCTGTCAGTCTGTCCTCAATTTGCGTGTCCGGTCCATATCTTTGTCATCGATGGATGGATTTTCAAATAACTTGGCATGAATGTGTACCACAGTAAGACGACGTGTCGCGCGCAAGACCCAGGTCCGTAGCTCAAAGGTCAAGGTCACACTTAGACATTAAAGGATAGTGCATTGATGGGCGTGTTCGGTCCATATCTTTGTCATCGATGGATGGATTTTCAAATAACTTGGCATGAATGTGTACCACAGTAAGACGATGTGTCGCGCGCAAGACCCAGGTCCGTAGCTCAAAGGTCAAGGTCACACTTAGACATTAAAGGATAGTGCATTGATGGGCGTGTTCGGTCCATATCTTTGTCATCGATGGATGGATTTTCAAATAACTTGGCATGAATGTGTACCACAGTAAGACGACGTGTCACGCGCAAGACCCAGGTCTGTAGCTCAAAGGTCAATGTCACACTTAGACATTAAAGGATAGTGCATTGATGGGCGTGTCCGGTCCATATCTTTGTCATCGATGGATGGATTTTCAAATAACTTTGCATGAATGTGTACCACAGTAAGACGACGTGTCGCGCGCAAGACCCAGGTCCGTAGCTCAAAGGTCAAGGTCACACTTAAACGTTAAAGGTCATTTTTCATGATAGTGCATTGATGGGCGTGTCCGGTCCATATCTTTGTCATTCATGCATGGATTTTAAAATAACTACGCATGAATATGTGACACAGTAAGACGACGTGTCACGCGCAAGACCCATCTCTGTAGGTCAAAGGTCCTAAACTCTAACATCGGCCATAACTATTCATTCAAAGTGCCATCGGGGGCATGTGTCATCCTATGGAGACAGCTCTTGTTTAAATATTCATTCCTTTAAGTTTTAAGATTTTATATAAAATCTGGCGAAATCAACATCCGTATAAGATTTTCGTTTATTGATCATACTAAATATTAATATTTTTTTCCAGAAAATTGACATGCATGCAAAAAAATATATTCTTGATAAAAACTTACAAGGATTTTCAAAAAATATCTATCACTTTAGATTTTATGTTTTGATTTTGACTGTCACTTGAGATTTCTTCGCATATAAAATCTAACGAAATAAAACACTCGTATAAGTTTTTCGTTTTAAAACAAAACTATATATAAATATTTTTTCTTGAAAACTGACATGCACACTAAGAAATATCTTCTGAATAAAAGCTTAAAAGGATTTTTTTTTTTTAAATCACTTTAAATTTTATGTCTTGATTTCACTTGTCATTTGAAATTTCTACGCATAGCCTATAGAATCTGGCGAAATAAGTATTTCGTTTCAAAAGCACCTTATTTATAAATATTTTCTTCAAAATTGACATGAAAACTTAAAAATATATTCTAAATAAAAGCCTAAAATGATTTAAAAAGAAAATTCATCACTTTAAATTTTATGTCTTGATTTTACCAGTCACTTGAGATTTCCGCGCATGTAGAATCAGGCGAAATCTAGACCCGTATACGTTTTTCGCTTCAAAACCACCCTAAATATAAATATTTTTTCTTGAAAATTGACAAGCACAGGTAGATTTATATTTTTAATAAAAGCTTAAAAGGATTTTTATGCCCCCAAAGGGAGGCATATAGTTTTTGAACCGTCTGTCTGTCGGTCTGTCAGTCTGTCGGTCTGTCCGCATTTTTCATGTCCGGTCCATATCTTTGTCATCGATGGATGGATTTTCAAATAACTTGGCATGAATGTGTACCACAGTAAGACGACGTGTCGCGCGCAAGACCCAGGTCTGTAGCTCAAAGGTCAAGGTCACACTTAGACATTAAAGGTTAGTGCATTGATGGGCGTGTCCGGTCCATATCTTTGTCATCGATAGATGGATTTTCAAATAACTTGGCATGAATGTGTACCACAGTAAGACGACGTGTCATGCGCAAGACCCAGGTCCGTAGCTCAAAGGTCAAGGTCACACTTAGATGTTAAAGGTCATTTTTCATGATAGTGCATTGATGGGCATGTCCGGTCCATATCTTTGTCATTCATGCATGGATTTTAAAATAACTACGCATAAATGTGTGACACAGTAAGACGACGTGTCGCGCGCAAGACCCAGCTTTGTAGGTCAAAGGTCCTAAACTCGAACATCGGCCATAACTATTCATTTAAAGTGCCATCGGGGGCATGTGTCATCCTATGGAGACAGCTCTTGTTAAAAATATTCATTTGTTTACATTTTATGTCTAGATTTCGCTAATTTGATTAGATTTCGCGAAATCTACTAGATTTCGCTAATCAGTCATACCCGAAGTTATACAATCCCATCATGCATCAATGATCATGGCTGACGTAAACATGAAACATACATATGAAATAACAATAAATGCAGCTTTCTTGCAAAGTGTGCGCCGTTTACGAGTTAAAACACTGGTAATCATTAGATATAATAACATATTTCATAATCCTAACTGTTTATAGCGTGACATTAAAGATTGTTGGCAAAATAACCATCATTTGCATCACAACAACAACAATAACAACATGTTACAATACGAAGGTAATGGTAGGGTATATCAATATCGTCGGAAGCCCTTGAGCCGTCCCTTCTCTTGACCCGTTACCATGTTAAGTTTTAACTTATATCTCGCGAGATCTATCACTGCACATGTGGAAAAACTTTTTACTTTCATTTTAAATTTTTTCTTGGAAGAAGATGATGAATTATGCAGAGAAAATATTGATTATTAGCATAATTTCATTCTGAATCAACTGAAACTTACTTCTTTTCCCCATCTTCAAAAGATTCGTCAAAGATTCTTTGTAATAAAAGCTAATTTTTCAGGATAAAATTTATGTTTGCTTTGTTTACATTTGCTCAATGAAAGTCATGTGATGTGACAAATAACTTGGTGTGATGTCACAAGGGCATTCCAATATGGCCGATATCTAACTGACATGTGCTGTTTTTCTGTTAGTTTCTTTTTATAACTTTGAAAACTATTCTGAAAATATTGCATGGATTGAAAGGAATAGGAACATAAATTTTATTAAGGTAAGATTAAAATTTTCTTAAAGTGTTATAGATTATAAATGCATTTTTGCTGGAAATCATTAAAGGGATGGCTCATGTGCACCCGAGGATACTGTAAGTTAGCCTCGCTTCTTGATAGCAATATTACAGTCCCTTGACAAAATACCATAAGTTAGCCTCGCTTGATAGCAATATTTCAGTCCCTTGACAAAATACCGTAAGATAGCCTCGTTTGATAGCAATATTACAGTCCCTTGATAAAATACTGTAAGTTAGTCACTTACAGGCCCTCATGATCACTTTTTGAGGGCAATATTACAGTGCCTTGTACTGAAAGTCAGCTAGCACACAGCATTAGGCAAAATATTTCTTGCTTAAATAAGTTAGAATAGGTTCAGGCATTCAGGCACCTAGCATATTATAAATTGAGCCGCACTCAGAAGAGAAGTGTAATGGAAAGTAGATCAAGTGCATTATATATTTATATATTCATATATCCACCAACAAGATGTCTTAAATGCTTTATTATAGTGCATTAGTATGTGTAAGGTTTGTTAGCTGGGGTTACAAAGTTAACAGAAAAACAAAAATAATAACAGAAAACAGAATAGGAAAAGCTTTTTAAGCAAGTTCAGTAGATACACCACCTCGGAATAGGTAGCTGTTCTCATGAAAAGAAAATGCAACTTGATCAAAAGATTTTTTGAATGGTTTTCCTGTCATGTTTTATTAGTTTTTAGCTCACTTTTGTGATCGCGCAGTGTCCGTCGTCCGTGCGTCCGTCCGTGCGAAAACTTTTCCTTGTGACATCTCTAGAGGTCACAGTTTTCATGGGATCTTTATGAAAATGGGTCAGAATGTTCATCTTGGTAAATTCTAGGTCAAGTTCGAAGCTGGGTCACGTGCGGCCAAAAACTAGGTCAGTAGGTCTAAAAATAGAAAAACCTTGTGACCTCTCTAGAGGCCATATATTTCACAAGATCTTCATCAAAAATTGGTCAGAATGTTCACCTTGATGATATCTAGGTCAAGTTCGAAAGTGGGTCACGTGCCATCAAAAACTAGGTCCTTAGGTCAATTAATAGAAAAACCTTGTGACCTCTCTAGAGGCCATATTTTTCATGGGATCTGTATGAAAGTTGGTCTGAATGTTCATCTTGATGATATCTAGGTCAAGTTCGAAACTGGGTCACATGCGGTCCAAAACTAGGTCATTAGGTCTAAAAATAGATAAACCTTGTGACATCTCTAGATGCCATACTTGTGAATGGATCTCCATAAAAATTGGTCAAAATGTTCATCTTGATGATATCTAGATCAAATTCGAAAGTGGGTCACGTGCCATCAAAAAGTAGGTCAGTAGGTCAAATAATGGAAAAACGTTGTGACCTCTCTAGAGACCATATTTTTCATGGGATCTGTATGAAAGTTGGTCTGAATGTTTATCTTGATGATATATAGGTCAAGTTTGAAACGGGGTCAACTGCGATCAAAAACTAGGTCAGTAGGTCTTGAAATAGAAAAACCTTGTGACCTCTCTAGAGGCCATACCCTTGAATGGATCTTCATGAAAATTGGTCAGAATGTTCACCTTGATAATATCTAGGTCAAGTTTGAAACTGGGTCACGTGCCTTAAAAAACTAGGTCAGTAGGTCAAATAATAAAAAAAAAAACTTGTGAACTCTCTAGAGGCCTTACTTTTCTTGGGATCTGTATGAAATTTGGTCTGAATGTTCATCTTGATGATATCTAGGTCAAGTTTGAAACTGGGTCAACTGCGGTCAAAAACTAGGTCAGTAGGTCTAAAGTTATTAAAATCTTTTGACCTCTCTAGAGGCCATATTTTTCAATGGATCTTCATGAAAATTGATCTGAATGTTCACCTTGGTGATATCTAGGTAAATTTCGAAACTGGGTCACGTGCGGTCAAAAAGTAGGCCAGTAGGTATAAAAATAGAAAAACATTGTGACCTCTCTAGAGGCCATATTTTTCATGAGATCTTCATGAAAATTAGTCAGAATGTTCACCTTGATGATATCTAAATAAAGTTCAAAACAGGGTCACGTATCTTCGAAAACTAGGTAAATAGGTCAAATAATAGAAAAACCTTGTGACCTCTCTAGAGACTATATTTTTCAATGGATCTTCCTGAAAATTGGTCAGAATTTTTATCTTGATAATATCTAGGTCCAGGTTCAAAACTGGGTCACATGAGCTCAAAAACTAGGTCACTATGTCAAATAAATAATAAAACGACGTCATACTCAAAACTGGGTCATGTGGGAAGAGGTGAGCGATTCAAGACCATCATGGTCCTCTTGTTTATAAAAGTTTAGGTAAATTGCTAGCGGGAAACTGTTTTCATTTAGCTATTACCTAAAACTAGTCTTATAACTTTGTATACATCATTAGTCGTAGATTCTATATGTTCAGTAAATACTGCTTTCATTTTACAGTTATGGCATGAGATATATGGCAAAGGTGTTGCATGCTGCTCTACAGAAAAAATTCCCTGATGCTCAAGAAAAAGATATTCTTAAAGTAAGTCCTACCAAGTTGGCTAACCTGTTAACAATAGATCTAAAATTAAGGTCTGCTGCAGAAAGGTTATATTAATTTTTTATCTTCATTGAAATATGCGCAGAAATTGAAGCTATTTATATAAAATACACAAGGAAGTATAACGGAAAAGTTGAAATTGTTTGGAACTTGAGAATGGAAATTGGAGTTTGGAAATTGAGAATGTTGGTATGGCTGTTACAAATTTTCCTTTCCTTTCCAGTTTCTTATTTGGCGTTCCTTTGCTGATTATTTTTGTTTTGATAAATGCCAGTTTAAATTGTAAAGTTGAGAAATGTGATGATATGAATTGGAACTTCTATTGAAGAACAGTAAAATATGTATGGACATAATTATAAAGTATGTATTTGATTTTGCAGATTGTTGGTAATTTGTTGTACTACCGTTACATCAACCCAGCCATTGTTGCTCCCGATGTGTTTGATATTATTAACATAAGTGCTGAGAAAGCGCTCACCACGGACCAGAGAAGAAACCTTGGATCAGTCGCAAAGATTCTGCAGTTTGCTGCATCAAATAAAGGGGTTTGTTGATATAGTTAGATGCTGTTTTCAGTTGTTAGCTCACATGTCACAAAGTGACAGTGTGAGCTTTTGTGATCACGCAGCGTCCGTCGTCCGTCCGTGCATAAACTTTTGCTTGTGACCACTCTAGAGGTCACATTTTTCATGGGATCTTTATGGAAGTTGGTCAGAATGTTCATCTTGATGATATCTAGGTCAAGTTCGAAACTGGGTCAACTGCGGTCAAAAACTAGGTCATTAGGTCTAAAAATAGAAAAACCTTGTGACCTCTCTAGAGGCCATATTTTTCAATGGATCTTTATGAAAGTTAGTCAGAATGTTCATCTTGATGATATCTAGGTCAAGTTCGAAACTGGGTTACGTGCCGTCAAAAACTAGGTCAGTAGGTCAAATAACAGAAAAACCTTGTGACCTCTCTAGAGGCCATATTTTTCATGGGGTCTGTATGAAAGTTAGTCTGAATGTTCATCTTGATGATATCTAGGTCAAGTTCGAAACTGGGTCACATGCTGTCCAAAACTAGGTCAGTAGGTCTAAAAATAGAAAAACCTTGTGACCTCTCTAGAGGCCATATTTTTCAATGGATCTTCATGAAAATTAGTCAGAATGTTCACCTTGATGATATCTAGGTCAGTTTCGAAACTGGGTCATGTGCGGTCCAAAACTAGGTCATTAGGTCTAAAAATAGAAAAACCTTGTGACCTCCATAGAGGCCACATTTTTCAATGGATCTTCATGAAAATTGGTCTGAATGTTCATCTTGATGATATCTAGGCCATGTTCGAAAGTGGGTCACGTGCCCTCAAAAACTAGGTCAGTAGGTCTAAAAATAGAAAAACCTTGTGACCTCCCTAGAGGCCATATTTTTAAATGGATCTTCATGAAAATCGGTCAGAATGTTGATCTTGATGATATCTAGGCCATGTTCAAAAGTGGGTCACATGCAGTCAAAAACTAGGTCAGTAGGTCTAAAAATAGAAAAACCTTGTGACCTCCCTAGAGGCCATATTTTTCAATGGATCTTCATGAAAATCGGTCAGAATGTTCATCTTGATGATATCTAGGCCATGTTTGAAAGTGGGTCACATGCAGTCAAAAACTAGGTCAGTAGGTCTAAAAATAGAAAAACCTTGTGACCTCCCTAGAGGCCATATTTTTAAATGGATATTCATGAAAATTAGTCAGAATGTTCATCTTTATGATATCTAGGTCAAGTTTGAAACTGGGTCAACTGCGGGCAAAAACTAGGTCAGTAGGTCTAAAAATAGAAAAACTTTGTGACCTCTCTAAAGGCCATATTTTTCAATGGATCTTCATAAAAATTAGTCAGAATGTTCACCTTGATGATATCTAGGTCAAGTTCGAAAGTGGGTCACATGCAGTCCAAAACTAGGTCATTAGGTCTAAAAATAGAAAAACCTTGTGACCTCTCTAGAGGCCATATTTTTCCATGGATCTTCATAATTGGTCTGAATGTTCACTTTGATGATATCTAGGTCAAGTTCGAAAGTGGGTCACATGCGGTCAAAAACTAGGTCATTAGGTCTAAAAATAGAAAAACCTTGTGACCTCTCTAGAGGCCTTATTTTTCAATGGATCTTCGTGAAAATTAGTCAGAATGTTCACCTTGATGATATCTTGGTCAAGTTCGAAAGTGGATGAGGTGTGGTCAAAAACTAGGTCATTAGGTCTAAAAATAGAAAAACCTTGTGACCTCTCTAGAGGCCATTTTTTTCATGAGATCTTCATGAAAATTGGTCAGAATGTTCACCTTGATGATATCTAGGTCAATTTCGAAACTGGGTCACGTGCCTTTAAAAACTAGGTCCTTAGGTCAATTGATAGAAAAACCTTGTGACCTCTCTAGAGGCCGTACTTTTCATGAGGTCTTCATGAAAATTGGTGAGAATGTTCACCTTGATGGTATCTAGGTCAAGTTCGAAACTGGGTCAAGTGCCTTCAAAAACTAGGTCATTAGGTCAGATAATAGAAAAACCTTGTGACCTGTCTAGAGGCCATATTTTTCAATGGATCTTCATGAAACTTGGTTAGAATGTTTATCTCGGTATCTAGGTCAAGTTCAAAACTGGGTCACATGATCTCAAATACTAGGTCACTATGTCAAATAATAGAAAAAAAATCGTCGTCATACTCGGTTCAAAACTGGGTCATGTTGGGACAGGTGAGCGATTCAGGACCATTATGGTCCTCTTGTTAATGTAGCTTTATTTCTCTGTTTCTTTATAGAAGCATTAGTCACGTATTTGGCTTCAACAAAATAAATCGACTCATATTTTTGTCAAGCTAAGTGAAAAATATGTATATACTGAAGACCGTTTTACAAACAGATCACACTAGATGTTCATCTCCAGGATTTTAGTGGATGAGGTTGCTGTCGCAGCTATTGTTTCATTACTCTAACAGTTAAGGTTGCTGATATCCAATCACTTGTCCCTCACTGCAGTGGTTAAATTACCCTAGCAGTTAAAATTGTTGGGTGTCCAGTCACTTTCTTGTCACAGCTGTGGTTTCATAACCTTTGAATTAAGGTTGCGAATGTCCTGTCACTTGCCCTTCACTTCTCGGATTCAGAACCCTACTTTGGATGTACAATACATCCATGTTTTGAAGCTCTTCAGCTGGCTTCTGGAAGATCAGTGGTTCTACCCAGTTGACTGCCCATGGTTGAAATAGTGTACATGGGGCACCTGGGTCTTACACTTTCAAAAGCTGGAAAGTTCTCATTTGAACTAAGATTCCTTGGTTCTTGCTCTTCTGTAACTTTACAATATTTACAGTTTGGTGGTGAGAGTTCCTATCTTGCTCACATGAACAGCTACATCAAAGATGCTCATGAAAAATTCAAGTAAGTATTGTCCATTTACTGTGAACTGTAATATGGCATGTAGCTGTATATACCTATCTTTGCTGAGTTGTTGTAGATAGTGTATTGAAGTATTGGTGTTCTCTTGAACACAGTCATATTGTCTGCAGCTAGGCCATCTTGCCTTATCGACAAGGGTTATTTTAACCCACCCAGTTAGTCCCTTCCCCACATACTTTATTGGCTCACCTGAACCAAGTATTCAGAGTGAGCTATTTTAAAAAGGTTGATGGTCCGGCATCCATCTTCCACAATTTACTTAATCATCTTCCAATCTACTGGTCAGAATTTCACCAAACTTGGTCTGTAACATCCTGGCAAGGTTCTCTTGCAGATTTATTCAAACAGTTCCACTTGACCCCTTTCAGGGACCATAAGAGCTAAAAGTAGACAAATCTGGAACAACTTCCTCTCATGAACTGCTTGATGGATCTTCATCAAACTTAGTCTGTAGAATTGTTATAAAGTTCTCTCCCAAGTATTTTTATGCCCCCCTTCAAAGAAGGAGGGGTATATTGTTTTGCAGATGTCGGTCGGTAGGTAGGGTCGGTCGTGACATCGTTTCCGACCAAGAACGCGAGGTTTTGTAGGAGTGTCTCCAGAGATCCTTTGGATGATAACTCAAGAACGCTTGGGCCTAGGATCATGAAAGTTGATAGGGAGGTTGGTCATCACCAGCAGATGATCCCTATTGATTTTGAGGTCTGTATGTCAAAGGTCAAGATCACAGTGACCCTGAATAGTAAAACGGTTTCTGGATGATAACTCAAGAACACTTGGGCCTAGGATCATGAAAGATGATAGGGAGGTTGGTAATGACCAGCAGATGACCCCTATTGATTTTGAGGTCAGTATGTTAAAGGTCAAGGTCACAGTGACCCTGAACAGTAAAACGGTTTCCGGATGATAACTCAAGAACGCTTAGGCATAGGGTCACGAAAGTTGATAGGGAGGTTGGTCCTGACCAGCAGATGACCCCTATTGATTTTGAGGTCAGTATGTCAAAGGTCAAGGTTACAGTGACCAGGAACTGTAAAATGGTTTCCAGGCAATAACTCTAGAACGCTTGGGCCTAGTGTCAGGAAAATTGATAGTTAGGTTGGCCATGACCAGCAGATGACCCCTGTTGATTTTGAGGTCATTAGGTCAAAGATTAAGGTCACATTGGCCAGGAACAGTTAAAACAGTTTCTGATCTTCTTGTCCAAAACCATAGGGCCTAGGGCTTTGATATTTGGTATGTAGCAAAATCTAGTAGTCCTCTACCAAGATTGTTCAGATTATTTCCCTGGGGTCAAATATGGCCTCACCCCGGGGGTCACATGGTTTATATAGACTTATATAGGAAAGAACTTTGAAAAACCTCTTGTCCAAAACCACAGGGCCTAGGGCTTTGATATTTTGTATATGACATCATCTAGTGGTCCTCTACTAAGATTGTTCAAATTATTCCCCTAGGGTCAAATGTGGCTCCACCATGGGGGTCACATGGTTTACATAGATTATATAGGGAAAAACTTTGAAAATCTTCTTGTCCAAACCACAAAGACTATGGCTTTGATATTTTGTAATGTAGCATCATTTAGTGGTTCTCTACCAAGTTTGTTCAAATTATCCCTCTAGGGTCAAATATGGCCCTGCCCCAGGGGTCATATGGTTCATATAGACTTATATAGGGAAAAACCTTCATGTCCATAACTTACATCATTCAAATTTGGACCACATGTATAGTTTTGAGCGGCAAGATGAAGCTTGACATGAGTAGACCATGGTCTTGACCCAGTGACCTACTTTCACATTTCTGTAGCTACAGCCTTTAAATTTGGACCACATGCATAGGTTTGTTTACTGAAAAAAACTTTGACCTTGTTATTGACCTAGTGACCTACATTTTTGAAGGTACAGGCTTCATATTTGGACCACATGCATAGTTTCTTGTTCCAAAGTAAAATTTGACCTTGATTTTGACCTAGTGACCTACTTTACATTTCTCAAGCTACAGCCTTCAAATTTGAACCACAAGCATTACTGAATGCATCAAGGGAGGCATTTCGTGTTCGACGAGCTCTTGTTCAAATGGGGACACTGTATAATTAGAAAAACCTTTAAATGACTTCTTCTCATAAACCACATGATAAGTTTATGTCAACCTTGGTCTGTAGCATTAATATAAGTCCTTTTCCCATTCAAATGGGGGCATTCAGCCCCTTTTAGGGCCAGCTAAAGCTTAAGATAGAAATACATTTAAAGAACTTTTTCTCATGGACCCCTTAGGAAATATTCATAAAACTTTATAAATGTAGTAGCATTGTAAGTTCTCCTCCCAAATTTGTCCTTTTAGGGGCCACTATAACGTGTACTAAACACAGTTGTTACTATTAATAATTTAGTTTGTCATACATATATTCAAGGTCAAACAATCAAGATCAGGTGAGTGAGTTAGGGCCATTGTGGCCCTCTTGTTGTAGTATTCGTACAAGTTACATAAACAGAATCAGAATTTGGATTAAATTCAGTTTGTTGAATATGTAAGCTGCGAAAAAAATTCATAATTAGAAAATCAATCCATATTATCCATTTTTAGCTCGCTATTCTACTCACGTCGGCGTCGGCGTCACACCTTGGTTAAGTTTTTGTGTGCAAGTACATACAGCTATTACTAAAAGGCATATAGATTTGAAACTTATTTTTTCTTTTTCTAGGTCAATTACCAACCTCACTGGGTCAAGTCCCATAACTCTGACATGTATTTTGAGCAAATTATGCCCCCTTTTGGACTTAGAAAATTCTGGTTAAGGTTTACATGCAAGTTACTATCTCCAAAACTAATGTAGATATTGAATTGAAACTTCACATGTGTCTTTGGGGTTATAAAACTAGTTGATAGCAGCAAGTCCCATAACTCTGATATGCATTTTGGTCATATTATGTCCCCTTTTGAACTTAAAACTCTTTTGATATTTAACATTTTGGGTAATATTTTCCTGCTTCTGGGACAATATCCCGAATAGTCGAGCTTGGCTGTCTTACAGACAGCTCTTGTTTTAAAAGAAAAAGACTTGTAGAAATATTCTCCATTTCTATGTTGACAGGAAATGTTTTACTGATGAATTCATTTACAAAATGGTAATCTTTAAGGAAAGGATTGTAGAAATAAGAATACTGTTGCTATGTTGACAGGAAATATTGTTTAGCTGCCTGTGAAGTGGAAGAACCGGAGTTAAAGTTCAACATAGACCAGTATTCTGATGTTACCATGATAACCAAACCTGTCATATACATCTCTATACAGGAAATCATTGATACACATCAGGTAAGTCACACAAAAATCTGTATGTGATGAATACAGATGATTCCTAAGAAAATGTTTGCAACTTTTAGAGAAATTGTTAGATACGACAAATGTCCTATTTGAAGCTACTGTAGAGCAACTACCCCTGTCTATATATACAGGTTCCTATTCTAGTTTTGTCGTCTTGCATAATTTTGCAAGTTGGAATCGATAGTTCCATTTGTGCACATTTTGATTTTCAGATCAAAAACTAGAAAATACATTGTACTGCAGTAACCAAACTTCATAAGCTGGTTGCATTTAGTCAGCAGATGTGCCCCCTATTCATTTGATGATCACAGTGACCTTGATACTTAAAATAGAATAGGATCTTTCAGAAGTTTCTGGCACACTTGAGACTGAAAATAACCATTTACTACTGACGGGCCATCATGGTATGGGCATTGGTGTTTTAAAAACAAATCTTGTTTTGTTGTTGTACTTTCATTTTTCATTTGAAATGTTCTTTCATTTTATTGACAGTTGTTACTAGATCATCAAGACAGCATTGCCCCAGATAACGGTGACCCCCTACATGAACTGTTGGAAGATTTAAGAGAGGTACCAAGTGGACATGAGCTGTTAGGTAAGTAAAATGTGTCCAGACTCTTTAACAGTGTTGAGATAGGAAAAATGAAAATTCAAGTTTTTGTGTTTCATATATTGAGATCAAAGGAAATTTGAAGTTAAATTTGAGATAGAAGATAATTAGAAGTTATATGTAATTATAATGTTTCAGGAGTTAAGATTATATATCTTAGTTTCAACAGTGGAGATGGCAGAAAATGAGAAAATTAGGTATCTGTGCTGCAAGCATTGAGATAGGGGATTACGAGAATTTAAATATCTCTTGTTTCAGGAGTTGAGATAGGGGATAATGAGGCTCTTGAAGAACAAATTCATGCCCAACTTGGCAAATCGGAGATTACTTTAACACTCACTAACAAATTTGAAGTACCGGAGGATGATCAAACAGATATAAAGACATTGTTAATAAGAACAAAGCGGATGTCAGTTGATGTGATAGCATGTCAAGGTGGTGATACACTCTTACAGATTCTTGAGACACCTGCTACAGATGAACAAGTTTGTATTTAAAGACATTATCTTTTTAGCTCACCTGTCACAAAGTGACAAGGTGAGCTTTTGTGATCGCGTGGCGTCCGTCATCCGTCCGTCCGTGCATGCGTTCGTGCGTGCGTAAACTTTTGCTTGTGACCACTCTTGAGGTCACATTTTTCATGGGATCTTTATGAAAGTTGGTCAGAATGTTCATCTTCATGATATCCTGGTCAAGTTCGAAACGCGGTCACGTGGGGTCAAAAACTAGGTCAGTAGGTCTAAAAATAGAAAAACCTTGTGACCTCAAGAGGCCATATTTCTCAATGGATCTTCATGAAAATTAGTCAGAATGTTCACCTTGATAATAACTAGGTCAAGTTCGAAACTGGGTCACGTGCGGTCAAAAACTAGGTCAGTAGGTCTAAAAATAGAAAAACCTTGTGACCTCTCTAGAGGCCATATTTCTCAATGGATCTTCATGAAAATTGGTCAGAATGTTCACCTTGATGATATCTAGGTCAAGTTCGAAACTGGGTCATGTGGGGTCAAAAACTAGGTCAGTAGGTCTAAAAATAGAAAAACCTTGTGACCTCGCTAGAGGCCATATCTCTCAATGGATCTTCATGAAAATTGGTGAGAATGTTCACCTTGATGATATGTAGGTTAGGTTTGAAACTGGGTTACGTGCGGTCAAAAACTAGGTCAGTAGGTCGAAAAATAGAAAAACCTTGTGACGTCTGTAGAGGCCATGTTTCTCAATGGATCTTCATGAAAATTGATCAGAATGTTCCTCTTGATGATATCTAGGCCAAGTTCGAAACTGGGTCACGTGCGGTCAAAAACTAGGTCAGTAGGTCTAAAAATAGAAAAACCTTGTGACCTCTCTAGAGGCCATATTTATCAATGGATCTTCATGAAAATTAGTCAGAATGTTCACCTTGATGATATCTAGGTCAGATTCAGAAGTGGGTCACGTGCCTTCAAAAACTAGGTCATTAGGTCAAATAATAGAAAAACCTTGTGACCTCTCTAGAGGTCATATTTTTCAATGGATCTTCATGAAAATTGGTCAGAATTTTTTATATTGATGATATCTAGGTCACATGTGCTCAAAAACTAGGTCACTATGTCAAATAATAGAAATAACGACATCGTACTCAGTTCAACACTGGGTCATGTGGGGATAGGTGAGCGATTCAGGACCATCATGGTCCTCTTGTTCTTTATGATTTCATAATGCAAGAAATGTTTTAGTCATTATAATTTGTTGGGCACTAATTTATCTGAATAAAAAAACAAATTTTTATTGTGACAAGAAAATGATTTGCTTCCGCAAGTTTATGGCTTTACAGTGCATCAGAATTGGAACAAAAGAAATTGAAAACTTTACATGTGAGTCTGCCAGGATCTGGAAAAAAATCCCCTGTGGACAAAACCCCCTTTACTCATTTTTGCATAGGCGGACAAAATCCCCATCTTTTTTACAAGGAGGACAAAACTCCCTTCGCTGAATTTACAAGGCGGACAAAACCCCCTTCATGTTTTTAGCTCATCTTAGCAATACTCAGGTGAGTTTTTCTGATCACTCGATGTCCGTCGTCCGTCGTCTGTCTGTCTGTCGTCTGTCAACATTTAGCTTGTGTATGCGATAGAGGTTGTATTTTTCAACTGATCTTCATGATATTTGGTCAGAATGATAATCTTGATAAAATCTAGGCCGAGTTCGAAAATGGGTCATCTGGGGTCAAAAACTAGGTCACTAGGTCAAATCAAAGAAAAACCTTGTGTGTGTGATAGAGGCTGTATTTTTCAATTGATCTTCATGAATTTTGGTCAGAATGATTACCTTAATGAAATCTAGGCCGAGTTCGAAAATGGGTAATCTGGGGTCAGAAACTAGGTCACTAGGTCAAATCAAAGAAAAACCTTGTGTATGCGATAGAGGCTGTTTTTAGCTCACCTGTCACATAGTGACAAGGTGAGCTTTTGTGATCACCCTTCGTCCATCATCAGTCCGTGCGTCCGTCCGTCTGTGCGTGCGTCAACAATTTCGTGTCTGCACGATAGTGGTTTCATTTATGATTTTATTTTAACCAAACTTGCACACAATTTGTATCACCATAAGATCTCCGTTCCTTTGTTGAACTGGCCAGATCCCATTATGGGCTCCAGAGTTATGGCCCCTGAAAGGGCCAAAATTAGCTATTTTGACCTTGTCTGCACAATAGCAGCTTCATTTATGATTTGAATTTAATCAAACTTACACAAAACTTGTGTCACTATAAGATCTTGGTTCCTTTCTTGAACCAGCCAGATCCCATTATGGGTTCCAGTGTTATGGCCCCTGAAAGGGCCAAAATTAGCTATTTTGACCTTGTCTGCACAATAGCAGCCTTATTTATGATTTGATTTTAACTAGATTTGCACATTTGCACATAACTTGTGTCACCATAAGATCTTGGTTCCTTTCTTGAACTGGCCAGATTCCTTTATGGGTTCCAGAGTGATGGCCCCTGAAAGGGCCAGAATTAGCTATTTTGACCTTGTCTGCACAATAGCAGCTTCATTTATGATTTGAATTGAATCAAACTTGCACAAAACTTGTGTCACCATAAGATCTCGGTTCCTTTCTTGAACCAGCCAGATCCCTTAATGGGTTCCAGAGTTATGGCCCCTGAAAGGGCCAAAAAATTAGCTATTTTGACCTTGTCTGCACAATAGCAGCTTCATTTATGATTTGATTTTAACCAAACTTGCACACAACTTGTATCACCACAAGATCTTGCTTCCTTTCTTCAACTGGCCAGATTCCATCATGGGTTCCAGGGTTATGGCCCCTTAAAGGTCCAAAATTGGATATTTTGGCTTTTGCATCCATATAGATACTTCATTTATGGTTTTATTTGATACAAACTTCCAAAATATCTTCAACAACAATAAATCTTGGATTCCATGACAAAACAGATCCAGTCGTAGGTTCCAGAGTTACTTTATATCTGGTTACCTCCCCTGATTGTAATCAAAATGGATTTATATCAGTAAGTACTTATAGGACTTATTTGAAATTTCATTATTGTCATTAGTTGGACTGAGCCAATCAGGGTAGATAACTATGGACTGATTTTATGTCAAATTACCTCCCTTTATTTCAAATTAAAATTGGTATATCTCCGTAACTAATGAAGATACTGATCTGAAATTTCATTTATGTCAACAGAATTATTTGGCAGATCCTTCTTTTGTTCACTTACAGTAATTTTTTTTTAATTACTTCCCTTTTACGTTACTATAAATAGCTTATTTTTAGTAACTTTTTTATTATTGGCCGTAGGGAAAAACCGAGACCACTTTTCTGTGGTACAACATGGATGGTACCTCCAATTTTTAGGTGCATTTTGACATATCTGTACCTTGTAAGAATATTTTTTCTTTTCGGTTTAATTTCTTCCCTTTGTTGTTCCTGTCCTTTGGACTTAGATATTTCTTCTTCGGACCTTCTTGTCCTCAAGTGCAATGATAACAGGTGAGCGATATAGGGCCATCATGGCCCTCTTGTTTTCAATTGAGGTTCATGAATTTTGGTCAAAGTGATTACCTTGATGAAATCTAGGCCGAGTTTGAAAATGGGTCATCTGGGGTCAAAAGCTAGGTCACTATGTCAAATCAAAGAAAAATCTTGTGTATGCGATAGAGGCTGTATTTTTCAATTGATACCCATGAAATTATATCAGCATGATTATCTTGATGAAATCTTGGTCGAGTTTGAAAATGGGTCATCTGGGGTCAAAAACTAGGTCAAATCAAAGAAAAACCTTGTGTATGCGATAGAGGCTGTATTTTTCAATTGATCTTCATGACATTTGGTCAGAATGATTGCATTGATGAACTATAGGTCAGATTTGAATATGGGTCATCTGGGGTCAAAAACTAGGTCACTAGGTCAAATCTAAGAAAAACATTGTGTATGCGATAGAGGCTATATTTTTCGATTGATCTTCCTGAAATTAAGTCAGAATGATTGCCTTGATGAAATCTAGGTCGAGTTTGAATATGGGTCATCTGAGGTCAAAAACTAGGTCACTAGTTAAAATTAAAGAAAACCTTATGTATGCGATAGAGGCTGTATTTTTCAATTGATAGTCATGAAATTTCCTCAGAATGATTGCCTTGATTAAATCTTTGTTGAGTTTGATTATGGGTCATCGGACTCAAAAAGTAGGTCACTAGGTCAAATCAAAGAAAACCCTTCTGTATGCAATAGAGGCTGTATTTTTCAATTAATCTTCATGAAATTTGGTAAGAATGAGTGCCTTGATGTAATCTAGATCAAGTTTAATTATGGGTCATCTGGGTCAAAAAGTAGGTCACTAGGTTAAATCAAAGAAAAACCCTGTGTATGCGATAGTGGCTGTATTTTTCAACTGATCTTCATGAAATTTTGTCAGAATGATAGCATTGATGAAATCTAGGTCAAGTTCAAATAAGAGTCATGGTTTAAAAACTAGGTCACTAAGTCAAATCAAGGAAAAACCTTGTGTATGCAATAAGGACTTCATTTTACACTGGATTTCATAAAATTTGGTCAGAATGGTTGGCTTGATGAAATCTAGGTCAAGTTCAAATATGGGTAGTCTGGGGTCGAAAACTAGGTCACTAGGTCAAATCAAAGAAAATACTTATTTATACTCAAGATTTTTTGCTCCAATTTTAATGATAATTGGTCAGAATATTTTTATACCCCCACCAAACATGTTTGAGGGGGGTATATAGGAGTCAGTTTTGTCGCGTCCCGTCCCGTCGCGTCCCGAAATCTATTATCTCAGTTATTACCAAATGGATTTGATTCAAACTTAAAATATATGTTCTACCTTATCACCCACATCATGTGACACAAGGTGCATAACTCTTGACACCAAGTTTTCATGAATTATGTCCCCTTTTACTGAGAATTTAAGGTTAATTTTGTTGTATTTTCACTATATCTCAGTTATTACTAAATTGATTTGATTCAAACTTAAAATAGATGTTCCACCTCATCACCCACATCATGTGACACAAGGTGCATAACTCTGACACCATTTTTTTATGAATTATGCCCCTTTTTACTTAGAATTTAAGGTTGATTTTGATGTATTTTCACTATATCTCAGTTACTACTGAATGGATTTGATTCAAACTTAAAATAGATGTTCCACCTCATCACCCACATCATGTACCCACATCATGTGACACAAGGTGCATAACTCTGACACCAAGTTTTCATGAATTATGTCCCCTTTTACTTAGAATTTAAGGTTAATTTTGTTGTATTTTCACTATATCTCAGTTATTACTAAATGGATTTGATTCAAACTTAAAATAGTTGTTCCACCTCAACACCCAGATGATGTGACATAAGGTGCTTAACGCTGACATAATTAGCCCACCATCATTAGATGGTGGGCTATTCAAATCACTCTGCGTCCGTGGTCCGTCGTCCTTCCGTCCGTTAACAATTTCTCGTTATCGCACCTCCTCAGAAACTACCTGGGGGATTTTGACCAAACTTTGTCAGAATGATGTATTGGTACCCTAGTTGTGTCCCCCTGAAAATCAGACTGGTTCAACAATTTTTTAGTAAGTTATGGCCCTTTGTTTATTTCTATAATTTACATAGATTTATATAGGGAAAAACTTTGAAAATCTTCTTGTCCAAAACCACAGAGCCTAGGGCTTTGATATTTGGTATGAAGCATCATCTAGTGGTCCTCTACCAAGATGATTCAAAATATTTCCTTGGGGTCTAATATGGCCCCGCCCCGGGGGTCACATGGTTTATATAGACTTATATAGGGAAAAACTTTGAAAAACCTCTTGTTCAAAACCACAGGGCCTAGGGCTTTGATATTTTGTATATGACATCATCTAGTGGTCTTCTGCTAAGATTGTTCAAATTATCCCCCTAGGGTCAAATATGGCTCCGCCCCGGGGGTCACATGGTTTACATAGACTTACATAGGGAAAAACGTTGAAAATCTTCTTGTCCAACAGTGTACGAAATTCAGATTTGAATCCAATAGCCCGTTTGGGCTACCAGATTAAAAATTTTCCAAGCCCGACATCAATTTCACTAGCCCTTAAAATACCTAATTTTTGCACCATATAACATTTTGTTTTACAGACATCTCTATGCATGTTTGAAGTAATAGAAAAGACATACAGTACATGTTTGCCATGTTTTTGAAAAATCTTAACTCTAAATACTCCAGTCCAGATTAGCATCGTCAGAGTCCAAAAACATCGGACATGACACTCCTTGCCAAAACGATAGGATCCGCACTCTGCAATTACTGCAACTCGGACTGTTGAAAATTTGTAAGATGTACAGTAATACCGAGTGCTGAATACACAATGCACACACGCTGATAGCATAATTTAAGCTCCACCTACTGCAGGTACTTGTGAGATTTTCGCGAGAAGTGTGAAAGCTAATCAAATTATCCGTTACGCTAGAGGTGATTGTATTCAGCCAATTAGAGCTGCGGTTACATCTTTGGCACTGTGTTTGATTGTCAACAAGTAAGAGTGCAAAAACCAATAATTCCATAAGCGTTTCTCAGTCTGGAAAATCACGATGCAGTATTCGTTTAATTAGCATGTTTTTTTTTTTAAACAAATGAGGAAAATTCGGTAGCCCAGTCGGGCTTGTACCTGTTGAAAATCGGTAGCCCGAGCTGAAATTTGGTAGCCACGGGCTGTCGGACTACCGTGAATTTCGAACACTGGTCCAAACCACAAAGCCTAGGGCTTTGGCATTTGTAATGTAGCATCATCTAGTGGTTCTCTACCAAGTTTGTTCAAATTATCTCCCTAGGGTCAAATATGGCCCCGCCCTGGGGGGTCACATGGTTCATATAGACTTATATAGGGAAAAGATTTTAAAATCTTCTTGTCGATAACCTACAACATTCAAATTTGGACCACATGTATGGTTTTGAGTGGCAAGATGAACCTTGACATGAGTTGACCTTGATTTTGACCTAGTGACCTACTTTCACATTTCTGTAGCTACAGCCTTCAAATTTGGACCACTTGCATAGTTTTGTGCACTGAAAAAAACTTTGACCTTGACTTTGACCTAGTGGCCTACTTTCACATTTTTGAAGGTACAGGCTTCAAATTTGGACCACATACATAGTTTTGTGTTCTGAATTGGAATTTGATCTTGATTTTGACCTACTGACCTACTTTCACATTTCTCAAGCTACAGCCTTCAAATTTGGACCACATGCATAGTTTTGTGTACGGAAACAAACTTTAACCTTTACATTGACCTAGTGACCTACTCTCACATTTTTGAAGGTACAGGCTTCAAATTTGGAACACATGCATAGTTCTGTGTTCCGAAATAAAATTTGACCTTGATTTTGACCTAGTGACCTACTTTCACATTTCTCGAGCTACAGCCTTCAAATTTGGACCACATGCATAGTTTTGTGTACCGAAATGAACTTTGACCTTCAGATTGACCTAATGACCTACTTTCACATTTCTGTAGCGACAGGCTTCAAATTTAGACCACATGTATAGGATTGTGTACCGAAACAAACTTTGACCTTGACATTGACCTAGTGACCTACTTCCACATTTTTGAAGGTACAGGCTTTAAATTTGGACCACATGCATAAATTTGTGTTCTGAAGTATAATTTGACCTTGATTTTGACCTAGTGACCTACTTTCACATTTCGTCCTTGAAATTGATCTAGTGACCTACTTTCACATTTCTCAAGCTACAGCTTTCGAATTTGGACCACATGCAAAGTGTTGTGTACGGAAATGAAATTTGACCTTGAGCTAGTCAGTAAGTCTTGAAATTTGGAATACTTAAAAATGGCACATTGGTGGGCGCCAAGATCACTCTGTGATCTCTTGTTTTTTTTATGAATTATGTCCCCTTTTACTTTAAATTTAAGGTGGATTTTGATGTATTTTCACTATATCTCAATTATTACAAAATGGATTTGATTAAAACTTAAAATAGATGTTCCACCTCATCACCCACATCATGTGACACAAGGTGCATAACTCTGACACCAATTTTTCATGAATTATGTCCCCTTTTACTTAGAATTTAAGGTTAATTTTGATGTATTTTCACTATATCTCAGTTACTACTGAATGGATTTGATTCAGACTTAAAATAGATGTTCCACCTCATCACCCACATCATGTGACACAAGGTGCTTAACTCTGACACTAATTTTTCATGAATTGTGCCCCCTTTTACCTAGAATTTAAGGTTAATTTTGATGTATTTTCACTATATCTCATTCTGATTGGCTTAGAGCCAAAGGGAAGTAACCTTTTTTTAACTTTTGTACTTAGTTAGTTTCTTCCCCTTAAATTCCAGGAATATGTCTATTTTTAGAAATCCTATTTTTAGAGTTTTAATATTTTAGGTATTTTTCTAACTTTTTTATTATAAGTCCTATGTAAAAAGTAAAAACATTTTTCTGTGGTAACTTGGGTCGGTAAGACACTTTTTTGTATTCACTTTTAGTGTATATCTAATATTAGAGATTTAATATATTTACTAGTATTACTATACTAGTATTATACTAGTATTACTTATATGTGGAAGCCCAGGATGAAGTACTCCAAAGTATTTTTAAGATTCCTTACGGTGGGGGTATGAGTCACTCCTGTGACAGTTCTAGTTTTCCGTGAAATCATTAGGTCAAACATGTTTACACTAGCTGTTATAGTGTGTTTCTCAGGTGAGCGACCTAGGGCCATCTTGGCCCTCTTGTTTACAAGAAGGACAAAAGCCCCTTCGCATTTTCTTTGTCATCCTTGTGATAAAAAGCAAAGCGGGTTTTGTCCTCCTTGTAAAAAGATGAAGGGGATTTTGTCCGCCTATGCCCACTTAGTGTTGTTAAGAAATAGAACTGATCCAAAACCTGATACATATAGAAAGTATACATATACGCGGTAAAGGATAAAAAGAAATGGAACTTTTGAGTAAGTATGAGATATTTAAGCAATCTAGCTCAGATATTTTGCATTAATATTCAGTATTCATATTTCTTTGTTACCTTTATGATAAAAAGCAAAGGGGGTTTTGTTCTTCTTGTAAAAAAACGTGAAGTGGTTTTTGTCCTTGTAAAATTCAGCAAAGGGGATTTTGTTCTCCTTGTAAAAACAACGAAGGGGGTTTTGTCAGCCTATGCAAAAATGAGCGAAGGGGGTTTTGCCCGCAGGGGATTTTGACCTACACTCTAGACTGCTAGATTATATATTCCTTACTTCCATAGTGTTTGTAAATTAAATTTACATTGATCTTTCTGTATTATTTATTGTTGACATGTCTGTTAATTTCCTAACTTTTACAGAAAGGAATGCATTTGCATGTTTATAGTCGGAGGAATTCAGTAAAGGAGAGCTAGGTTTAATTCATATTTGGAAGATGATTCATTCATAAAAACTCTGAATTTGTTTCTTTATCTTTAATTGATGTACTATTTTTTATTAATCAACAGGAGGAACTTCACCAAGCTCTCGTCAAGAAGCGAGATCTTCGTGACAAACGAGCGGCAAAATCAGATGGCAACATCGTTCGTACGCAGTCAATGTCGGGTGATTGCCGTCTGCCACTACATCTGATGAAGACAAAGATCAAGAAAAGTTTACAGAATCTGGAGTTAGCAAATGTTGTGACTAGGAAAGACGGATACCAGGAAATTATAAACCTTATCGCTCAAGTAAGTTATGTGGCAATGTGTAGGTCTCATTTCAATGCTTGTCATGGGATAAATTTGTCTTGCAAAGAAGTGGGATTTTATTTTTACTTCACATCATGTACTCAGTATACCAGTTTAAAAAAGAAATAGTGATTTAAGAAATAAGTTCCCAATCGTGGTTTGTCGTAGAATAACCTGTGTTTTTAGTTCTTACGCATAAGAATATATCATGAAGGCCATAGACCTGATTGGTATATTGTTTCATGTAAGAACGATAAACTTGGGTTATCCTACAATAAACCACAATTGGGAAATTATTATTTCAATTCTAACACAACATACTAGTACAACAGTATAAGAAAAAATGGTAGCTACTTTTTACGACCATGCTACGCACCTGGATCAGATGATGTCACTGCACGTGCATGGGTTATCGCAAAATAACCATTGACTGATGTTGTTCTAGGTGTATATAGGTTATTTGCTGGTCGTGTTAGAATTACAAATATATTTAAAAGGTAATAGTATTTTGACAGGTTGTGTACAACAGGCTTACTGCTTTCAGCTGAAACTAACAAAGAATGAATTCCTTTTTGTGCCCAGTTTATTTTTGAAGCTATTAGAGGTCCTAT